>NC_133326.1:742501920-742678124 GCF_042186555.1 Aquarana catesbeiana | reverse complement strand
AGGTGGCACTGATGAGGAGGCACAAATATGCTGCATTTATGGGCACTGATAGGTGGCACTGATATGTGGCAATGATGAGCACTGGCAGGCAATGAAATGTATCACAAATGGGCACTGATTGGCATCACAGATGGGCACTGATTGGCATTACAGATGGGCACTGATTGGCATCGCTGATGGGCACTGATTGGCATCACAGATGGGCACTGGTTGGCATCAGAGATGGGCACTGGTTGGCATCAGAGATGGGCACTGGTTGGCATCACTGCTGGGCACTGATTGGCATCACTGATGGGCACTGATTGGCATCACTGATGGGCACCGGTTGGCATTACTGCTGGGCACTGTTGGGCTGCACTCATAATCAGGGCACTAAGTAAGGAAATGCCGCTGATTGGCTCTCCTCACACGCTGTCAGTGTGAGGAGAGGAAAGCTGATAACTGGCATTTCCTTGTTTACATGTGATGAGCTGTGATTGGACAGAGCTGATCACATGGGTAAAGAGCCTCATCATCGGCTCTCTACCAAGATGGGGGATGCACCGTGTCCCATATGACGTCATCCCAGAACAAGAGAGCCACCTTGTGTCCGTCATTTTACTATATGGGGGGCGGGGGGGGGCATCTTTGTAATCCAGAAGAGGCGGATATGTCGGTATTCTGATCTGCCTGGTTGCTCTGTACACTGAGATCTTCTCATCAGATCACTTTACAATTTTGTCATCAATAGAAAAGAATGAATTCCTAAGCAGTGGGAGTGACATCATTTCTGCCCGGCCAATCAGAATGTCTGCAGATGGAAACCCAGAGACGGGCTGAAGATGTCATTGGCTGTCAAAGTGTCTCTGAATCGGAGGGAATTATAGTTCCACGTATAACAAGCTGAAGTAAAAGTTATTTTTTTTCTTATAAGATAAGAGTTTTCCAATGAATAAAAGCCGACCATTGTAATCATCTCTCTCCCTGGTAAAGGAGAAATTCACCTTTGGGAAGATGTTACATGTTCCACTCATTATTAGGGTGTTACATGTAACATGTTCCCGTTCCTGCCGCCTCCCGCCGATCCCCTCCCTCCGTCGGTGACAATCACGGCTGATCACCATGGAAACAGGAAGAGACGTTTATTGGCTTTTCCCCACCCGCATCTGACAGACGAGAGGAGAGGAGAGCCAATCAGCTGCTCCTCTGACTGGGGGGTTCTACACTGATTGGTTATCAATACAGCCCCCCTAGAATGCCCACCCAGGACCACCAGGGATGCCACCAGGACAACTAGGGATGGCCACCACTGATGACCACCAGGTATGGCATCCCTGCTGGCCATGGGTGGCAATGTGTGCCCAGACACAATGCCACTTAGTGCCCACCAGCAATACCTGCCAATGCCTCCTAATCAGTGATGCCAATCAGTGCCATCTATCAGTGCCCATCAGTGCCACCTATCAGTGCCCATCAGTGCCACCCATAAGTACCCATCAGTGCAGCCTTTCTTTGTCCATCTGTGCCACCTATCAGTGTCCATCAGTGCTGCATATCAGTGCCCATCAGTGCCACCTCATTGGTGCCACCTCATCCATGCTCATCAGTGCCACCTCATCAGTGCCCATCAGTGAAGAAGAAAACATACTTATTTAAAAAAAAAATTAACAGAAACAAATAAAAACTTTTTTTTTTTTCAAAATTTTCTTTTTTTTTATTTGTTGCGCAAAAATTAAAACCTGCAGAGGTGATGAAATACCACCAAAAGAAAGATCTATTTGTGGGAACAAAATGATAACAATTTAGTTTGTGTACAGTGCAGCACGACCGCGCAATTGTCATTTAAATAGCGCTGAAAGCTGAGAATTGGCCTGGGCAGGAAGGGGAAAAGTACCCCCCGGTATTGAAGGGGTTAAATTGTTTTCCTCAACACTCAACTGTCATTTCTTCTGGACAGATTGGAATGTTAAGATTCCATTCAGATTCCACCAACTTTGATGTGATTTGATGTGATTTGATGTGATTTGATGTGACTTTGATGTGATTTGATGTGACTTTGATGTGATTTGATGTGATTTGATGTGATTTGATGTGACTTTGATGTGATTTGATGTGACTTTGATGTGATTTGATGTGACTTTGATGTGATTTGATGTGATTTGATGTGACTTTGATGTGATTTGATGTGATTTGATGTGATTTGATGTGATTTGATGTGATTTGATGTGACTTTGATGTGACTTTGATGTGATTTGATGTGATTTGATGTGACTTTGATGTGACTTTGATGTGACTTTGATGTGATTTGATGTGATTTGATGTGACTTTGATGTGACTTTGATGTGACTTTGATGTGACTTTGATGTGATTTGATGTGACTTTGATGTGACTTTGATGTGATTTGATGTGACTTTGATGTGATTTGATGTGATTTGATGTGACTTTGATGTGACTTTGATGTGATTTGATGTGACTTTGATGTGACTTTGATGCGACTTTGATGCGACTTTGATGTGATTTGATGTGACTTTGATGTGACTTTGATGTGATTTGATGTGATTTGATGTGATTTGATGTGACTTTGATGTGACTTTGATGTGATTTGATGTGACTTTGATGTGACTTTGATGTGATTTGATGTGATTTGATGTGACTTTGATGTGACTTTGATGTGACTTTGATGTGATTTGATGTGACTTTGATGTGATTTGATGTGACTTTGATGTGATTTGATGTGACTTTGATGTGACTTTGATGTGACTTTGATGTGACTTTGATGTGATTTGATGTGATTTGATGTGATTTGATGTGACTTTGATGTGACTTTGATGTGATTTGATGTGACTTTGATGTGATTTGATGTGATTTGATGTGACTTTGATGTGACTTTGATGCGACTTTGATGTGACTTTGATGTGACTTTGATGTGACTTTGATGCAACTTTGATGCGACTTTGATGCGACTTTGATGTGATTTGATGTGACTTTGATGTGACTTTGATGTGATTTGATGTGATTTGATGTGATTTGATGTGATTTGATGTGACTTTGATGTGATTTGATGTGATTTTGATGTGACTTTGATGTGACTTTGATGTGATTTGATGTGACTTTGATGTGATTTGATGTGACTTTGATGTGATTTGATGTGACTTTGATGTGACTTTGATGTGACTTTGATGTGACTTTGATGTGATTTGATGTGACTTTGATGTGACTTTGATGTGATTTGATGTGACTTTGATGTGACTTTGATGTGACTTTGATGTGATTTGATGTGATTTGATGTGATTTGATGCGACTTTGATGTGATTTGATGTGATTTGATGTGACTTTGATGTGATTTGATGTGACTTTGATGTGATTTGATGTGATTTGATGTGATTTGATGTGACTTTGATGTGACTTTGATGTGACTTTGATGTGATTTGATGTGACTTTGATGTGACTTTGATGTGACTTTGATGTGATTTGATGTGACTTTGATGTGATTTGATGTGACTTTGATGTGACTTTGATGTGACTTTGATGTGATTTGATGTGACTTTGATGTGACTTTGATGTGATTTGATGTGACTTTGATGTGACTTTGATGTGATTTGATGTGATTTGATGTGACTTTGATGTGACTTTGATGTGATTTGATGTGACTTTGATGTGACTTTGATGTGACTTTGATGTGATTTGATGTGATTTGATGTGATTTGATGTGACTTTGATGTGACTTTGATGTGACTTTGATGTGATTTGATGTGATTTGATGTGATTTGATGTGACTTTGATGTGACTTTGATGTGATTTGATGTGATTTGATGTGACTTTGATGTGACTTTGATGTGACTTTGATGTGATTTGATGTGATTTGATGTGACTTTGATGTGACTTTGATGTGACTTTGATGTGACTTTGATGTGATTTGATGTGATTTGATGTGATTTGATGTGACTTTGATGTGACTTTGATGTGATTTGATGTGATTTGATGTGATTTGATGTGACTTTGATGTGACTTTGATGTGATTTGATGTGATTTGATGTGACTTTGATGTGATTTGATGTGACTTTGATGTGATTTGATGTGATTTGATGTGACTTTGATGTGATTTGATGTGACTTTGATGTGACTTTGATGTGACTTTGATGTGACTTTGATGTGATTTGATGTGATTTGATGTGACTTTGATGTGACTTTGATGTGATTTGATGTGACTTTGATGTGATTTGATGTGACTTTGATGTGATTTGATGTGATTTGATGTGACTTTGATGTGATTTGATGTGACTTTGATGTGACTTTGATGTGACTTTGATGTGACTTTGATGTGATTTGATGTGATTTGATGTGACTTTGATGTGATTTGATGTGACTTTGATGTGATTTGATGTGACTTTGATGTGACTTTGATGTGATTTGATGTGATTTGATGTGACTTTGATGTGATTTGATGTGACTTTGATGTGATTTGATGTGACTTTGATGTGACTTTGATGTGATTTGATGTGACTTTGATGTGATTTGATGTGACTTTGATGTGATTTGATGTGATTTGATGTGACTTTGATGTGACTTTGATGTGATTTGATGTGACTTTGATGTGATTTGATGTGATTTGATGTGATTTGATGTGACTTTGATGTGACTTTGATGTGATTTGATGTGACTTTGATGTGATTTGATGTGACTTTGATGTGATTTGATGTGATTTGATGTGACTTTGATGTGATTTGATGTGACTTTGATGTGACTTTGATGTGACTTTGATGTGACTTTGATGTGACTTTGATGGAATGGTAAAGCCCCTTTGGACGGTGTGACTTGGATTTGGCTTTGATCGGTGATAATGGACGATTGTTGCTCTGTATAACATTCAGGGAAGACATTCATACAACTTTTCAGGGTAACATTGAAGTCTTTGGCCCTCAAGTGTCATAAAAGTCGGAGCAAAGTAGTGCAGGAACTCCTCTGAAGTCTCTACAAACTTTAAGTTGCACAGATATGATTGGTTCTCATTGGAAAACAAAGTCACATGACAAGTCCCACAAGTGTGAATGGAGCCTAAAGGAATCCATAAAATATCAGCTCTACTTGTTGGATCAATAGGTGTAAATAAAGGAATAAAAGTCTGGAAGAAAAGGAATGCAGCCACCACATATACTGGAAGAATTGGGAAGCTGCAATACAAGAACTTTTTGTTTGGAGGTTGAATACGGCTTTAAGTTCAGATCTAGACTGTTATCTGAGGTTTACTTTGTGCTCCTGAGCCTGACAAAGAGTCCAGTGATTGGCCTCCTCCTCTAATATCTTATTATTCTACTTAAAGCCGACTTCTACCCAAACGTGGGACTTCCCCTTTAAGCACCCCTCCCCCTTACATACCACATTCCACATCTCATTTTTTGGGGGGGGGATGGGTGACTAGTTTTGAGTGGGACTTCCTGTCCCGCCTCCTACTACGGGTTGTCTAGGTGACTCCGCCCCTCCCCCTAGGCGGACCCTCCCTCTCTGTAATATTCTGGGACACGTCACAGGTCCAAGAGGATTGCCTGTCCACTCAGCGAGCACAGCGCGACTCGCACATTCGCAGTGCACGACGCCCATCCGTGAAGCCGCAAGCTGTCCTGGGCGGGTGCCCACACTTTCAATGGAGGCGCCACGGAAAGGAGGGGGAGGGGAGCGAGGCTCCATGGAAAGGAGGGGGAGGGGAGCGAGGCTCCATGGAAAGGAGGGGGAGGGGAGCGAGGCTCCATGGAAAGGAGGGGGAGGGGAGCGAGGCTCCATGGAAAGGCGGGGGGAGGGGCGCGAGGCTCCATGGAAAGGAGGGGGAGGGGAGCGAGGCTCCATGGAAAGGAGGGGGAGGGGAGCGAGGCTCCATGCGGCCGCATCGCTGGACTGTGGGACAGGTGAGGGTTTGTTTAGTCAGAAGATACACTTTTTGTAGCGGATACAGTAAAATAAAAATCCTGGAACTCCGCCTTAAACCTGATTGTGAAAACTGTAGAACTTTATATAAGAACCCTTAATGACCATAATCAATGCTGCCTTTGTAGAAATGACTCCCAGACACCGGCTGTGACTGTGGGGATCATTACTGATACTAAATGTCTCTTCAAAGGAACAACAAGCTTGGGGGATACCGAGGAGAACCCCAAACACTCCGCTCTCAGGCTCCATTTACATCTATGCATCTTGCTTGTCAGCATTTCTGCAGGGTTTTTTGTGGTGCTTGCAGCGTTTTTGCCACTTTTGCGTTTTTTTTTTTTTTTTACAGTTTCTTTTTTAGACTGTACACAGTCTAAAGGAAAATAAAAAAAAGCCAAAAATGCAAAATGCATAAAAAACGCTGCAAAAACACTGTAAAAATGCTGTACTTGCGTTTTTGATGCTGGTCCATTGAATTCTATTAGGCTCCATTCACACTAACGCGTTTTATGATGCATTCTGCAGAAATGCATGGGAATTTTTAACATGGGTTCCGATGGAACATGTTCACATTAATGCACAATGGGACTTTTTTTTCATGCAAAATGCAGCGTATTGCATGTAATAGAATTCAATGGACCAGCATCAAAAATGCAAATACAGCGTTTTTACAGCATTTTTACAGCGTTTTTGCGGCGTTTTTGACGCGTTTTACGTTTTTTTTTTTTTTTTAATTGTATACAGTAAAAAAAAACTGTAAAAAAAAAAAACCCTGCAAAACGCCACAAAAACGCTGCTCAAAAACGTGGGAAGCGCAACAAAAAACACTGCAGAAACACTCAAAAGCAACATGCATAAGTGTGAATGGAGCCTTAGGCTCCATTCACACTAGTGCGTTTTTTGATGCATTTTGCAGAAATGCATGGGAATTTTTTAACATGGGTTCCTATGGAACATGTTCACATTAATGCATTTTTGTACCTCTGCATTTTTGGAAAGGGTCAGGGACTTTTTTTCATGCAAAATGCAGCATTTTGCATGTAATAGAATTCAATGGACAAGCATCAAAAACGCAAGTGCACCGTTTTTGCAGCATTTTTACAGCATTTTTGATGCGTTTTTGCAGTTTTTTTTTTTTTTAAGTAAAAAAAAAAACTAAAAAAAAAAAAAACGTAAAACGCAAAACACCGCAAAAACGCTGTAAAAACACTACAAAAACGCTGCTCAAAAACGTGGCAAACATCACAAAAAAAACTCCAAAAATGCTCAAAAGCAACATGCATAGGTGTGAATCGAGCCTGACATGCAAAACGCTGCATTTTGCATGAAAAGTCCCTGACCCTTTCCAAACACACAGAGGTACAAAAATGCATTAATGTGAACATGTTCCATAGGAACCCATGTTATAAAATTCCCATGTATTTCTGCAAAATGCCAAATGCATCAAAAAACGCGTTAGTGTGAATGGAGCCTCAGGGAGACAGAATGCCGAGTTCTAGTCCTTCTCTTCAGTATTCCAGTCCTAAATCTTTGGGACATTCTTATCAATGAAATGAATTTGGTTGCAGGAAAGACATTTGTACGATTCTCCCATCAACACTGACAGGGGAATCAGCAGCCGGTGATTATTGGTAGCGTCTATAGGAGACACGAGCGATTATTACAAGATATTCCGTCAGGCTGGTTGTACCCGAGCTGATCGATCGATTGGTACATTCATCCTGCCCATACACAGGTCTAATCTTGGCCGGTTACTGTTGAACCTTGTATGGCCGGCCTAGGAGTTTCACTTAAAGTGATAGTCAACGTTTGATTCTTTTATAAATAACAAGCATGCCTATACTTACCTGCTCTGTGCAATGGTTGTGCACAGAGTAGCCCCTCTCCTCTTCTTTCGGGGTGCCCCCCACAGAAAGCCGCATTCCATGGGGGCGCTCGTGCAGGCTCGCTCCCGAGTCCCACTGCTGCGTCCATTGACACAGACAGCAAGATAAAGCCCCGCCCCCGGCTCCCGTTTCACAGCTTTTGATTGACAGCCAATGGCTCCTACCGCTATCCATCTGTCCAATGAGGAGAGGGACAG
Source organism: Aquarana catesbeiana (assembly GCF_042186555.1). Classification (NCBI taxonomy): domain Eukaryota; kingdom Metazoa; phylum Chordata; class Amphibia; order Anura; family Ranidae; genus Aquarana; species Aquarana catesbeiana. Next base: position 742,670,143 of record NC_133326.1, on the reverse strand, counting down.
TGGGTGGAGCCACTTGTGCACATCGGAGGATGGGATTGGCTCAGGTAAGTAAAGGCGGCTCTCTGGATTGGCTGCAGCACAGAAGGTTTTTTACCTAATGCATGGAAAGCATGAAGGGGAAGAACCTGAAGGCTTTACAAGCACTTTAACACAACAGCAGCCAGTAATACGGCCCCATCATTACACATCATTTATTATTACATGGCCAATGGCAGAAGCAGATTTTATTTCCGGAGTTCAGTTTTATCCATAATTAGTATAAATCAATGTTTATTAGCCTTGCTTTGCATGGAAATGATAAGTTTAAGGCTTAAAGTGGAATTCTAGTGACCTTGTCTCCAGCAATGTGACGTCCTGGAGGATCTCCCCACCAGACACGGACATCTTCCATCATCTGGCTTCTCAGCACTTTTATTGGCTGGGGGGGGGAGGGGTGATGTCACATGACCTGTGCAGCATGGGGAGGAGATCACGGCTTCTTTTACAAGGTATTGACCGGCTTTACAAAGGTATTTGGTGCACAAAGTGGATTTCTATTCTCTGGAGCTTTCCAGGAATAAAGTTCCATGAAAGTTTTTGCTCCGGGTCCCGGAGTTCATCTTCATTTCTTTATAACGTCACAATTTGAAGTAGATGATAGATCTGGGCGGAGCTCAGCTTAAGCATGTCATATTTTATTGAAGCCACAAAACTTTATTTATAATGATCTTTTCTGTGTAGATTGGATACAATATTTTTCCACACTTCTCCTTTATCTAAAACCCGCTCAGATTTCTAGTTTACTACGGAGATGCTGAATATTCGGCTTTTCAGAAGACAATGAACAATTCTTTTTGCTCCCGGCTCACTTTAGCCCCCGGTAGTACATAACGGCGCTGTGTACCATTGTGAAAGCATTGACAAGGCCTCATCTTTGGGTTCCGAGCTCAGCTCTGTTTGTCCAGAAGGTTTATTTGGCGGATTTATTACAAAGTCTGAGGAAATGAGTTGTGCAGTTACCGGCACATTCCGTGTCTTCCAGCATTGCCCATAGCAGTAAATGAGTGGAGGTGTCTGCATGAGTTCACACTACTGAAGATGAAGAATGACTTGGCCCAATATAGGGAACTGGTGCCAGGAACACCATAATATGGAGCCCGGGGTTAGGACTCCATCATCATTTTCTTTTACTGATGGAGAAAAGATTGATAAGGACGTTGATGGTGAGGATATTACATTTGTCTTCTTCTGGATAAACGAGAGTCGGCACTTTTATGTGGTTATCATAAAAAGGATCTCCAGATGGGAGAAAAACTGACAGTCGGCTTGAAGATGATCAGATCCTGGAATGTTTGTTTTTATGTGAGATACGGAAATGTGTGTCTGTTGTTTGATAACTATGTTGTATTTTATAGCAATTACTTATGCCGCGTACACACGGCCGGACTTTTCCACCGGACTTGTCCGACGGACGCCGACGGACCAATCCGATCGTGTGTGGGCTTCACCGGACCTTCACCGGACTTTTCCAGTCGCAAATCTGACAGACTTTAGATTTGGAACTTGCTTCAAATCTTTACGTCGTAACTCCGCCGGACCCAGAAATCCGCTCGTCTGTGTGCTAGTCCGACGGACAAAAACCCAACGCTAGGGCAGCTATTGGCTACTGGCTATCAACTTCCTTATTTTAGTCCGGTGTGCGTCATCACGTACCAATCCATCAGACTTTGGTGTGATCGTGTGTAGGCAAGTCCAGTCATTAGAAAGTCTGTTGAAAGTCCGTCAAAAGTCCGTCGAAAGTCCATTGAAGTCTGTGGAAAGTCTGTGGAAAGTCTGTGGAAAGTCTGTCGGACGGGCTGTCGGACGTTTGTAGCTGAAAAGTCTGACCGTGTGTACGCGGCATTAGGCTTTGAAAGGACATCATATGTAGGTTGGAGCTGCATTGTGTGCAACAGCTACTACGTTGTGTCTTTTTAAAACAGACTCCCACACTCATTTTTCTTTTAGTTTAGGTTACAGAAGAGAATGGATGTAACCTCTGTCAGGTTTTTATTGTTCTTAGTGTCCTAGTAAGTGAGGGGAAGTTTCTCCCCTCCCCCCTATAGGTGAATACCCTGTTTCCCCCGAAAATAAGACCTAGCGTGATTGTCGGTGATGACTGCAATATAAGCCCCACCCCCCAAATAAGCCCTACCCCCCAAATAAGCCCTAGTTAAAGTCCTTGTAGGTCTTATTTTCAGGGTAGGGCTTATTTGGGGGGTGGGGCTTATATTGCAGCCATCACCGACAATCACGCTAGGTCTTATTTTCGGGGAAACAGGGTAGCAATAAAGCTCTGATAAATTCTAATCATTTCCTTCTCTACCAAATAAAGTTTTTGTTCTACTGTATGTATTGCATTGTGGAGATTTCCATTGGCAAAAAAGTAATACAAATTGTACATTTGAGATTAAAGTGATACTAAAGTCTTGTTTTTTTTTTTTTTCTTTAAAAATAACAAACATGTTATACTTACCTGTCCTGTTCAGTAGTTTTGCACAGAGCAGCCCCGATCCTCCTCTTCTGGGGTCCATCTTCGGTGCTCCTCTCCTCTCCGTCCTGACGAGTGCCCCCCACACCAAGCAGCAGCTCTGTGTGTCTATTCAGACACGGAGCCATGGTTTGGCCCTGCCCCCTTTCTCTCCTCATTGGCTGACTGACTTTGTTTGACAGCGGGAGCCAATGGTGCCACTGCTTTGTCTCAGCCAATCAGAAGGCTTAGTCCCGAACGGCCGAGGCACTTATGGACATCGCTGGCTGGATAGGGCTCAGGTAAGTATTAGGGGGCTGCTGCACACTGAAGGTTTTTTTTTTTTATCTTAAGGCATACAAGGCATTAAGAATAAAAACCTTCTGCCTTTAGAACCACTTTAATGATTTCCAATAGAAGAGAAAAAAAATGGAATCAGATTTGGAGCCCAACTTTACAAAGTAACGCAATGTGTCCAAAATGGCCAAAAACAAAACCCTGACTAAAGAGGCTCATTCTTTACACATTTGGACTCTTCATTGAAGATAAAAGTGTGATTAGTTTTTAGATAATGGAAATGTGACTGTTTGTAGTGAGTGAAAATGTCAGAGCGTAAGCCAGAATTCTTATTATGGGATGTGTCATGCTAGGTGACAAAGCTCCAGTGATAGAATCACTAATGCCGCGTACACACGACCCGACTTTTCCACAGCAAAGGCCCGACGGAACGAATCCCCCGGACAATTCCATCGTGTGTGGGCTTCATCCGACCTTTGCTGTCCAAAAATCAGACGGACTTTAGAAATAGAACATGTTTCAAATCTTTCCAACGGACTCGAGTCCTGGCGAAAAATCCGCTCGTCTGTATGCTAGTCCGACGGACGAACAACAACACAAGGGCAGCTATTGGCTACTGGCTATGAACTTCCGTATTCTAGTCCGGTCGTACGTCATCACGTTCCAAACATTCGGACTTTGGTGTGATCGTGTGTAGGCAAGTCCGTTGTGTCAGAACTCCGTCGAAAGTCCGTCGAAAAGTCCTTCGGAGTTCAGTTGGTGGAAAGTCGGCTCGTGTGTACACGGCATAAGGCTCCATTCATATGGTGTGCATTAAAATGTGTTGTGTTAAGACAGCCTATTCATTTGAATGGGGTGCCCAATGCATCAATATGGTCTATGTGTCTATTTCTGGCAGTGCAAGGCAATGCAGGATAATGTGTCGCCACGTGTTGTGCTGCACACCCCAAAGCATGACCACCAACATGGTGAACTGAGTGCCCGTCAGTCAGAATAAATGGCATCACATTGTACCAGTGCATGCCAGACGTTGTAGGAATGTGAGCATTGACCACAGCTGAGAAAAGTGCCAGTGGACCGCCAAGAGTCTACACACTTTCTCCAATGGAGTTCCTCCCTTTCTAGCTTTAAAGATCATGCACAATTTACATTTTTATTTCCAACAATAGATGTTTATTGAATTATAATGGTTTACATGTTGTAGAAATAACAAGGGACACATAGCAACAAGTTAAGAACAGACCAGCCTTTCAGTATATAAAGCACACTGTAGGTGATCCACATAAAACCTCCTAAATATCTGCATTGTATTAAACTTATAGGGGACACCAAACAGTAGTAGAAGATATCATTGAGAGCCATGGACTCCATATCCCATTACATTTGGGAATAGAACCTGTCCTAAGAGCTATACTCTTTTCATAATTATAGGTTAGATTCACAAGAGCAACTATCTCAGACACGTTGGGTGCTTGAACAGACCTCCACATATAGCAAGGTATATCACACCAATGGGGATACAGACAGAAATAAGGATCTTCTTACCCTTTCCTGCACCATCCAACACTAGAAGAAAACTTTTTTGGCTGGAGTTTCCCTTTAAAGTGGTTCTAGAGGCCGAATGTTTTTACCCTTAATGCATTATATGTGCATTATGTGTGCAGGAGCCCCCCTCAGGACCCCTAATACTTACCTGAGCCCCATCTTGAGCCACCGATGTTACACGAGAGGCTTGGCTGTCTGCGACTCTGCCTCCTGATTGGCTGAGACACACATGGGGTGCCATTGGGAGCTGTGACTCGGACCGGGTGCCCCCATTTCAAGCTGCTTGCTGTGGGGGGCACTCGACAGGAGGGAGGGGCCAGGAGCACCAGCGAGGGACCCGAGAAGAGGAGGATCTGAGGTGCTCTGTGCAAAGCCATTACACAAAGCAGGTAAGTATAATATATTTGTCATTTTTAAACAAAAAAACAACAACGAGACTTTAGTATCAATTTAAAATACCCTTAAAATACCTAACATACATATATTAAGCAAGGGTCAAATGTATGCCAATCAGGATTTCATTCTAACCTAAAGTACAAATCAACCCTTGTTGTGGAGCTCCCTGAGCACTGAACAGGTTAAAGATGCATTTCTTTCTATGATACCTTAAAATAAACAGTTTTATCTGCTTTATCACCTTCCTCTCTCAGACTTCTCCATATAACCCGTCTCCAAAGCTGCTTCTAACAAGTAGCACTCGGGTTGATTTACTAAAATTTCAGGTGCAGCTGTGCATGGTAGCCAATCAGCTTCTATCTTCAGCTTCTTCACGTAAGCTTTGACAAGAAAATAAAAAAAAACTGTTTCTATGGAGAGCTACACCAGATTTTTCACTCTCCAGTTTTAGTAAATCAACCCCACTGTGACATCATCAGTAGCACTGTGATATCATCATGTACAATAAAGTGCTGGCAGCCCTGCATTGTAAGTGAGGATGCTGAGGGCCAAATTCACTGGAATAGATAAGGAATGCATTGTCTGCTGGGTGGGGGAGGGGGGAGTAAGGTAAATAAGCCTAGACAGAAGCCAACATGTATTTCTCGCAGTGTGGGAAAGCCTCACTAAGAGGGAAGTTTTGTCATTTTCTCGGGGTTCAGCTTTAATTCTCATATACGGTAAAATAAGAATAGAGTTGAAATATCATCTACTGGACTTTAACATTGCTGACTTGAAAAGCCACCTAGACTTCCAAAATTTTTTACAGCACTTTTTGGACGGGTTGGAAACTCTTTTTGTTGCTGAGACTCCAACACTTTGATGTCATGAAAAGTAAATGGTCTATCTTCTTCTTTTGGAGAATCCAATGTCTGTCATCCATCTTTCACATCTACAGTAGTGTTATAATAAAGGACAGGTTGAAGTGCTGCAGCCGTCACTCAGGAACAAGTGAAGTTTTATGACTTCTTTTATTTGAACTTTCTGGATATCAAAGCTGTTTGTCATCTTTATTACCATCGGGTTCACCTGCCTACTTGTAAACGCATGTGGAGTCACAGCCGGGCTTATTCAACAAAGCAATTCAATGAGTAAAGCCTTATTTCTATTGGTTACAGCAATTTGCTCTTTGCTGACTGAATTCTCTTATAAAGATCCCGTATATGAACTCACAAAATACTTAAAGCCCAACTCCGAGAAACATGGAAATCCTCCTTTGCTGTGTGGCTACATTGTACAGGTTCATTATCAGTTTAGTCCCCATGAGAGTAAAAACACTTTTACTTACCTAATGCCGCGTACACACCACCAGACTTTCTGCCAGAAAAGGTCCGATGGAATCATTCCGTCAGACATTCCGATCGTGTGTGGGCTTCATCGGACTTTTTCTTTCTAAAATTCTGATGGACCTAGAAATAGAACACGTTTCAAATCTTCCCGACGGAATCAGTTCCTATCAGGAAGACCGATCGTCTGTACGCTATTCCGACGGACCGAAAACGACGCAAGGGCAGCTATTGGCTACTGGCTATTGAACTTCCTTTTTCTAGTCCCGTCGTACGTTATCGCGTTCTAAACGATCGGACTTTGGTTGTGAACGTGTGTAGGCAAGTCCGTTTCAGCGGAACTCTGTCGGAAAGACCGTTGGAGTCTATTCTGATGGAAAGTCCGGTCGTGTGTACGCGGCGTAATCCTCCATTTCCCCAGCAGGCGGTGCTGCATCACACTCCAGCGGACTGTCCCTTGACAGCATCACAGCCAATGCAGGGCTATGAATCCTGCATTGGTCCTGATGATGCCATGACCTTAGACCAGTGTAAGTGAGAAGACCCTGCAGGGACCAATCTATCAGGGCACTGGAGTGGAGTATTGGGTAAGTAAATCTACTTTAACTAGTCCCCTAGATCTAAAGGAGCAATCAATACTTGCAATCGGGCACATCCCTACTGCAAGGGCTCATTTTCAGGTATCCTGGAGTTGGAATGTAAAACATCAAATGAATAGAGAGGTCAGTATACTTATCTCCCAACTTTCTGATGTGACCATGGAAACTTTTCACCTCAATGTATGTAGGCAGAATACACCCCCCTGCCATGCTTCCTAGTTATATGGAGCAGAAAGAATTAAGAATCATACAATGACTAGTTAAAGCTTTTTCTATCACTACTTTTCCTTTACATTGGCTTTATAAAATGACAAATGTAATGATTTAATAAGAACTGACCGCTCTAGGCATCTATTCCATGATGACGCCTCCTGCTAGACAAGGCACAGGAGCCGGCCCTGCAAGTAGCATCAAAGAGAGAAGAAAAAGCTGGACGGCCGAACTCCAATGCAACACCTTCATCATGATTAAGCGCCCATCTGTGGTGTGAAACGCGTCAGCTTCTTGTCCTGTACCTCTGTGATCAGATGTGACTGCTTGGATTTTATCTGACTTCAAATAAAGGTGTTGCATTAAAGTGCAGCCATCCAGCTTTCTCTTGTCTCTTCCATGGAATCATTTAATGGTTGGATGGAAGTTTTAGTGCAGTATAACACTTCTGGCAGTTAAAGCCGATGTAAACCCCCCCAAAAAAAACAAAAACATTAAGCCCTTCAGATTATATGTGTCTCCCAATGTGTGCCGTTATTTTTGTTCTCAGAATTTTACATTTGGTAAAAATATCTGTTGATCCCGCCAATGACTTCCTACTCCTTTTCCACAATAGTAACAATCTGCAGACTCAGGTCCCCTCTGCAGCATTGCCCCTGCATTGTGCATGCGCCTGAAGAGCTTTGCTATTATTACTATTGTACATAAAAAGTGCAGCGCAATAGTAAGAATCAGTCCAGCACAATAAAATATCTCCGTCCAAATGAGGTGATTAATTAGTAGAACCACAAAGCCCAGAGAGCAGTAAGGGACATTCCACGTGAGTGAAAAGAAGATCCAGTATGCTCGCTCACCTCAAGATATGGAGCCCTCAATCATCAGAAGGTCCAACACACTTGTCCTACCTTGGGGTATGCATGTTGGTGGAGGGCATTGTCACCTGCATTTCATACTGGATCTTCTTTTCACTCATGTGAATGTCCCTTACTGCTCTCTGGGCTTTGTGGTTCTACTAATTAATGACCTCATTTGGACGGAGATATTTTATTGTGCTGGACGGATTCTTACTATTGCGCTGCACTTTTTATGTACATAGGTTTTATTTTTGGATGATGTGAAATCTCCTTTAGTGTTCAGCAATAGAATGTATTGAATTGACATTTCAGTAATCTTAGTACTTTTGTCTGTGATAATTGTAGCTGATTTATAATCCTATCATTGCTATTGTCTGGAGGAGTGTTTGGTGGCATCATTAGGGGGATGGGCTGTGGCTCGGTCCCTCCCCCACCTCCTAAGAGCCATGCAGAGTCCGGAATAGAATTAAATAGAGCATTTTATAGGAAAGTAACATCAGACCAAAAAGACGGGACAACCATGGCACAGAGCAATTTGGTTCCGAAAAGTACCTGTCAATTAGAGCTGCAAAGATTCTGGATAAAATGAGAATCACAATTGTTTTGCTGAGAATAAAGATCGCGATTCTCGCGGCGTAACATCATCTTTCACAGTATACAAAAAAATTGGGGTAACGTTACTGTTTCTTTTATTTTAAATTCATTGAAGTGTATTTTTTCCCCAAAAAATTGCGTTTAAAAGTCCGCTGCGCAAACACAGTGTGACATAAAATCTTCCAACGACTCTCCGCTAAAATAAGAAACTTTTTTTTTTCTTTTTTAACCACATCAGCTCCAGGAGGTTTTACCCCCTTCATGACCAGGCCATTTCTTGCTATTTAGCACTGTGCTGCTTTGACTTGAAATTGCGCAGTCATGCGATGCTATACCCAAAAGAAATTTGTATCATTTTTTCACACAAATAGAGCTTTATTTTGATGGTATTTGATCACTTCTGGGTTTTTTATTTGTTATTATATAAATGAAAAAAGGCAGATTAAAAAAAACAAAACAAAACTAATTTTACTTTTCGGCTATTAAACATATCCAATAAAAAAATGAAAAAAAAAACAAAAACATGGGGACAAGGTGCTGTGGGGGCGACCCCAAACCATCCTCCCCATGTTGAGGGCATGTGGCCTGCTATGGTTCAGGAGGGGGGCGCTCTTCCCCCCCCCATCTTTTCCTGCGGCCTGCCAGGTTGCGTGCTCGGATAAGGGTCTGGTATGGATTTTGGGGGGACCCCTACGCCATTTTTTAACATTTTGGCTCGGGGTTCCCCTTAAAATCCATACCGGACCTGAAGGGCCTGGTAATGGACTGGGGGGGAACCCATGCCGTTTTTTTCAATGATTTTTATCTATATTGCCGGGAGCCGGCGATGCATTATAGCCGCAAGCAGTTTTAAATGACTTTTTTTCCTTTAGAAATGTCATTTTGCTGTAGTATTGTTATAAACATGGGAAAAATGCGCCACTTTACAGGCATACTATAGACACCCCCCAGGCATGATATTTAAAGGAATATTTCATTTTATTGTTTCATTTTAAGCATTATTAAAATCACTACTCCCGAAAAAAATGACTTTTTTAAAACTTTATTTGCATTGATCCTTGTCCCCTGGCGCAGGACCCGGGTCCCCAAACACTTTTTATGACAATAACTTGCATATAAGCCTTTAAAAATTGGCACTTTTGGTTTTTCATGTTAGTGTCCCATAGACTTAACAGCGTTTCGCGGCTTTCGAATTTGCAGCAAATGGCGCATATTGTTTGCTGTTCGGCGAATGGACGCACACCCAATGTTTGAGTCGAACTTACATTTGACTCAAACATCGCGCTCAACCCTATTTACAGTTAATCAGAAGCTGGTATGCTAGAATTATTGCTCTCACTCTGACCTTTGTGGCAATAGCTCACATGGGTGGGGGTGTGACCCTGATTTATATACACATTTGCACCCTTAACTGCGCTTGCATTTGTTGGTGTGTGGGGGGGTAACAGGGGTTATGGTTATTATTATTATTTTTTTAATACGTTTTATTATAATTCTATTAACTTTTTTATGTATTTTTACTTTATAGCTATCACAAGGGGGTAATAAACCCTTATATGATAGCATTGGGAAGGTGACAAGTTTTTTGGAGACATCGGGGGTCTATTAGACCCCAGTGTCTCCCCTGCCCTCCAATGCATGTAACCAAGTACAGATCTGGCTGTATCAGCCAGGAAATGGCGGATCTAAACCCAGAAGGGACTAAACCATCATGGCTTCTGGTTTCTTTGTTTTCAGGGGAGATCTAGGCATGGATATGGCTTGGTCTCTCTCCGCTCTCCATCCTGAAGCAGCTTGATGTGGTCCCGGGCTTCCAGTAAGAGCAGGAGAGCCTGGTAACCATGCAGGGGGGTGCCCATTGGATTGTGGGGAGGCCGCCATCTTGACTAAGGGAAACCAGCAGTGAAGCATTGCGGCTTCACAGCCAGTTTCCTACTGCGCATGCATAAAGCACGTTGCATTTTGTGAATGGGCCACAGTGTTCTGGGACCTGTGAAGTGTCCCAGAAGGCTGCGGGGGAAGAAGGGGGGCCAAGCTTAGTTTGCCATGGTGAACTGAGTCGAAAGTGGGAGTGGGTACCTGTTAAAACCAGGTACCTGCTCCCCCCTCCCCCCCAAAATGTGGCAAATGTGGCAGCAGGGGGATAGGGGGCAGACAAGCAGAGCTTTCCCTTTTGGGTAGAGCTCCACTTTAAGGACAGTTTTAAATTGGATGTAAACCCCCTCTCATCCTTTCTAAATGACTGCCATAGGGGTTATCTATAAGGATAGAAATCGGTTTGCTTGAAGGGTTAGTTCACCTTTACAAAAAAAAAATAATGCCTATGCAGATAAGAGGTGTCTGCAGATAAAAATAAAAAACTGTGCAGCTTTGACTAAAAGGCCATCTGCATAGCTCCGGAAGCCTGGTATATGCCCAGTACATTGCTAAGTGAGGCCTAGTCATTACTGCTCACCTTCACAGGATTGACATACACTTCAATGTTTCTTTTTTTATTGAATACATACAGTACGTGCACGGTGTGTGTTGTGTGTTGTGTGTGTTGTGTGTGTGTTGTGTGTGTTGTGTGTGTGTTGTGTGTGTTGTGTGTTGTGTGTTTTGTGTGTGTGTTGTGTGTGTTGTGTGTTGTGTGTTGTGTGTTTTGTGTGTGTGTTGTGTGTTGTGTGTGTGTGTGTTTTGTGTGTGTGTTGTGTGTGTGTTGTGTGTGTGTGTTGTGTGTGTGTTTTGTGTTTTTTTTGTTTTTGAGATGCCTGGAATACAGAATGTATGAAATATGTGACAAGAACAAAGCATACCTAAAAATATAAATTGGCAGATATGACGGGTATGAAAAGCGTGTCACAAACGTGACTGAAAATGTTGAGTACAACAAACACAACTACTGCTGTCTCTAGAATTACATAACACGACAGCAAGGAAAATCCTCATCTAAAAAAAAACAAAAACCAGAGAAATGGTTAGACCCCCTGACAGGTCTTTTATTATATTAAATATGGAACCAATTTTACCAGTTTATTTGCCTTTCCATAAAAGTTGTATACCAATCAATATAAACAATACGACTGTTTGCTGTAAAGTGGGGAACACACTATAAAAAAAAACAGGCGAATGAGCGGCCGGTTCTCCTCCATGTTTCACAACAAGTCGGAAATGAGGCCGGAAATAATGTAGGAAAATTCTCCTACCACATCATGCGCAGTCTTTCATATTTGATATTTCTTGTATGAAAATCGTATAAAAGCGCTACACATTAAACACTTCAGCCCTGGAAGGATTTACCCCCCTTAATGTCCAGGCCATTTTTTTGCTATATGGCACTGCGTTACTTTAACTGACAATTGCGCGGTCGTGTGACGTTGTACCCAAATAAAATTTATGATCTCTTTCTCCCACAAATAGAGCTTTCTTTTGGTGGTATTTGATCACCTCTGTGCTTTTTATTTTTTTTCGCTATAAACAAAAAAAATCCCCGACAATTTTGAAAAAAAAAAAACAATATTTTTTCCTTTCTGCTATAAAACATCCCCTATAAAAAAAATAAAAATCAAATTTCTTCATCAATTTAGGCCAATATGTATTCTGCTACATATTTTTGGTAAAAAAAACCCCAATAAGCGTATATTGATTGGTTTACGCAAAAGTTATATCGTCTACAAAATAGGTATTAGATTTATGGCATTTTTATTATTATTTTTTTTTTTTTTTTTACTAGTAATGGCGGTGATCAGTGATTTTTAGCGGGACTGCGACATTGCGGCGGACAGATCGGACACCTAACTGACATTCTTGACACTTTTTTGGGAACCAGTGACATTATTACAGTGATCGGTGCTAAAAATATGCACTGTCACTGTACTAATGACACTGGCAGGGAAGGAGTTAACATCAGGGGCGATCAAAGGGTTAAGTGTGTTCCCTCAGTGTGTTACACACAGATCCATCTTCCTGCATAGCAGAAAGACAGGATCTCTGTGTGATCCCCTGTCAGAGCGGAGATCTTCCTTGTTTACACAGGCAGATCCCCGTTCTGTCTCTGCAGGGAACGATTGCGGGTTGCTGATGGACATCGAGTCGGCCGGACCCGCTGATTGGCTCCCCCCACTGGCCAATGGGCACGCACCCACAGAACGCCATGTACGAGCCCAACGCACGCGTATGGCGATTTGCGGCGGCTGGTTGGCTAGCGGTTAAACTAAAATCATTCGTTCTGTTCATGTAAAAACCAGTTTGTCCCTTTGGAAATTTTAGTTTACAAAGTGGGAATGGGATGTCAGAAGTCGTGTACAGACTATACAAAAACGATCGTGCCTCATACAGAATTCTTCTTCTGATTTTCTCATCGTGTGTATGGGGCTTAAAGTTATTTATGCTAAAAGACAATATATTGTAAAGTAAGATTTTTGGTGAAAATGGTCAAGGCCCTGATGATATTTCTATATAGTATGATGTGGAGTGGAGGTCTAAAAGTTCTGATGTACTAAGAAAACTAGATTCATGTCTATAGTATAAGGTATACAGTGTATAACTTCATGGCAAAATAAAAACTAACCATCAAATGGATTTCATTTATAGATGTGTATAGGTCGTGTCTTTCAATATTTGGTATAAATTCTATTTAGTTATAGGAGGAAGCATAAAAAAAACAAGTATTTGAGGATTTAGTCTTCCTTCCTGTCCTAGTTGTAGGTACAGCATAATAACACACTCAGTCCTGGTGCAGTGAAAGGACTTATTGAAATAATTGCAGAGACAGTTCACAAATAACCTGGTGAGAAGGCAGCAAAACGGGAACACTCCCAGTTCCAACAGCATGTAGGGAGCTGTCAGTGTCAGTAGAGAGGGGAAGAATGCAGCCTGGCTGTCTTGTGTCCAACAGGCAGGTGTCCACAGGATGCAAATCCTACGCTTTCCCTCCTCATCAGGAACCTTTCCCTACCACTACTGCTGTCATACTTGTCCCTACTCTACCAACTTGCAAATGCGTGCCAAACCTAAGAGCCAGGGTCTTAAATAGGCTCTGCCTGACCCAAGATGGCCGTCCGAGTTACTTTGGGGCCGCAGCATTCAATTGGATCCTTCCCCCGTGACCCAGGAAACCATAGAGGAACTACGTTCCTCTTGACTTCCTCTCCAACTGCAGTGCCGCTGTGGAGAGCGCCACCTACAGTGGGTAAAGTAGACTGCACCTGACTACATACTGACACCAAGAATGTTGCTGTAAGCTTAATGTATTACTTTCTCCTTTAGGAGTGTTTTACTTGTGTGGAAAATATACCGGGGTACCAGTTAGACTATGAACAGCCCCTAGTAGCTTCATCCAAAAAATCGAAAAAAAAGGACTCTGGAGAAAGGAAGCTGCAAGTTCAACTCAAAGCAATATCTTGGGTGTCACTGAGAAAGGAATTGAGGCCAACTCTAAAATCCTTTTCCACAAAAATAAATTTGGTTGGAGTGGTTCCTACATGGGACAGAATTTTTGTTTTTGAAATCTTTATTGTGCTGTTTGATGGAAGCGTATAGAGAACCCGGGAGGATCAAAAAGGACTAGAAGGCAGCTTTTTATACCGTAGTAAAAGCAATTTTGACATCGATGTTTTGATGCAAGCTAGCTGGCCATCTTCTCCTGATGTGTGACCATCTGTATGGAGACGACTCTTCTATGAAGGTCTAAGAAACTCCAGGCTCCAATTACTGAGGACCCCCAAGGTTTCCCCCCCATTGTAAGGCTGACAACACAAGCCTGTTTGACTCATAGAACGGATGTTCAATTGACTTCAAACTTTGTGGTAAGCCTGCATCTATCCTGGTGGTGGCTTTATCACATTGGTCTTCTTATTTTCCATCTCCCACATTGGTTTTATGTATGCTGATCGAGACCATCTCACTTCAATATGGACTGGTATTAATCACTGCACATTGTGCTTGTTTGAAGACTCCTATGGACTTCATCACTTAACTTATTTTATTTGGTTTTGATTCCTCTTCACATATTCTTTTATCACATGTGTCATTTATATTTATGTATATAAGTTTACTGTAGTTTGTATATTGATTTCATTCATGTTCATAATATAACCGCGGTCATTTCGTTTGGCACTTCAGCGCTACACTTCTGCACCTGTTTATTGGATATAAAGCCTCATCACATACAAAAATAAAGTACATCACTAACATTGTTTTCTTCCTGCCAAAGTCACGTTAGTTTTTGTCACCTGCCTAGGTCTTTGCCTTTATAAACATTGTACTGACCTCTGAATTACTTACCCATATTAGTGAGGTCAACTGAACGCCAAATGCCCCTTATCCAGGGTACTCAAGTCCTGTTTGTCTAATCTTACTTAGGCTATGTGCACATGGTGGCTTTGTTCTCTGGCCTCTCTATTATCAGAGAGTAGAAAGACGGAGCACACCACAGCACGCGACGCATGCTCAGTCTATAGAAAAAAATGCCTGTCTGAAAGTTTAGGAGGACAATGCCATAACGTTTTCTTTCCCCTCACATCTTTCTGACATCTGGTTTTGCAGGCTGTGTGTGTGGCAGTATATTTGCATGGATATCAAAGGAATTGTTCCAATCTTTTAAATCACTAGTGCTACTTGTCCAATGATGGCTCCATGTGGGAAAAAAAATTCCAAAGAAGGCAACCAGAAAGTTAAACTGTTATCAAACCCACAACAGTAAAATCAGCCGGTATAGGCAGTAAAGCATGTTTGTTATCCTCACTGTGAAACCTAAGGGGTTAATCCTCTGCACTCTGTAAAAAAGGCTGTTTGATCCTGTCTTCTTTGATCCTCCCCTTCCACTGTCCCCAATCCATCTCCTGATAGGACAGAGCCTTTGGAGTCACTCTGCACATGCTCAGTTTGGTATGTATTGCTAGAGTTTTTTTTTTTTGGGAGGATGCATGTGATCCGCACATGGCCATTTCGCACTGTCCGGACAGAAGGTCAGGGGTCCTGCAGCCTCATAGGACCGTCAGAGTAGAATGAAAACTCCTCCTACAAGCTTTTACCAGACACTGATAGAGGTCATAAGACTGATATATACTGCTGGTGAGAAAAGGTAATTAGCTGTTTATATTTACTAAAATAATTGCATTTCCATGTTCTGTGTACTGTGGGAGAGCAGATATGGTAAATGCAGGGTCCGGGGTTTAGTAACACTTTAAAGCAGACCTCGTCTTTAAATGGATCTAGCATCAGATACATTTTGTCATGTTTGTATGCATGCTAAGTAACGTGAAGTTGTAAAACTTATAGGTATTTATTACTTCTCATAGAGGCCACAGTACTCCCTCTGACAATGCTTTCTTTATAAAACGCGGAACCATCTTTATTCAGGTATTCAGTGTTGGCATCTTCTTTTTTGGATTGAGTTTTTGGCTCAGAGAAGTCACAATCATAATAATAAAGTTTTTCTTGGAAGAAGGAATTTCTAATAGTGAATGCAGTTTTAGTTGGGGAAAGGACTGTACTTTCAAACGACATTCTTCAAGTCATCGAATGTACCGAAAATGTTACCAGGAATTTTCATCCGAACGTTTGTTGAAAAATGTTTCCCAGTGTTTGGCCATCTTTTGACTTGCTGCTCCCGGCATACAGGAGACGGATGAAATCATTACAGCTCAGGCAATGTCTCTTTTCTTACTTATACTGTGCTGTATATTATAACATGCTAAGAATTCATTAAAGAGCTATTAAAGTCATCTCTTACATTAGAAAATCCCGTCCCCCTGCAGGTTTAAGTCATAATGTACTAATATGCACTGAATACTAATGCATTATGACAGACTTACCTACAAACAGAGCTCTGCAGTGCGGCGCTGTCACGGCTCCCTTGGCGGTTCCATCTTCCCTGGTGTTTCTTCTTCTGGGTTTCGCATCTTTGGTTGCTTGAATGAGCGGGCTGCAGTGACATCGCTCCCACGCATTCACGCGGGAACCACACTGCCGCGGCACAGAGAGCGGGCCATAAATGTGAAATGTGAACTGCGTATTTGCGGCTCAGATCACATTACCCACTGACAGGCAGAGGGGACATTTATGACAGAAGAGGCCATTCAGCTCCTCTCTACCACTGAGACTACTTACTCACTGAACCCTGCTACTTTGAATTATGGATATACTCATCACCCCCCTATTGGACCCTTGATCCCATGGGATCCAAGCTTAATCTATATTCTATTTTGCACTTTACCTATTCAATGACTCCTTTATGGCAGCGACATTGCTTTTTTGGTTTTATCTCTACACCTTAGATAAATTTATCGACTTTGATTAGTGTGCTTTTGGCCTCTCAACGTACTCTTGTCAAATATATTTTATGTTCTACTATTTGAGTTATAAGCTCTGTAAACACTGCAAGGTGGATCCTGAAGAAGCCTTCTTTCTGGGTGAAATGTGTTGATCCATACACCTCACACCATCCAGTCAAGCACAGATGGTTATAGTGGATATCTGTCTAGTATTAGTATCATTAGAGGCAAATACCACCCATTCCTGCTTCTGATTACATTGATGGCACAATCTAGAAACAAGAGTAGCTGCCTGGCAGTGGAGTAGCACGAGTGGGGCCACATGGGGCAGTTGCACTGGGCGCAAAATTCCTAGGGTTACAAAATTAGTAATTATTCAGGGTGCGAAGAGGCGGGAGATGGATCTGTGCATGCTCCGGTTCTGGTCCTGTTAGTGGCATGCTCCCTTCTCTCTCTCTCAATCTTAGACTATGGCAGAAAATCTGGCTGGGTGGTTGTGGGTCAGAGGGGCAGAGTTGAGAGTGAAGTGTACAGTGAGTGAGTGTGTGGCATTGCAATGCTCCGTGCAGTTGAAGATGGCTCTGGTCTCTCTTCTCCTTCTTCTCCTCCCCAGGACCACTGCCAACCGCACTGGAACTTCTCCAACTACTAGTGAGGCCGGGGGAGAGAAGTGAGTTAAATGGAGTTGGGGTGCACAATGTGGGGGTGAACAATGAGGGGATGGGGTATAGAGTGCTTATTTAGGAGAGTGCATGGAAAGCTGGGCACACAGGGGAACTCAAGTAAGGCACAGATTGTCCTGCTATTTATGATATATACTGTGTAGATTCTGGTGGAAGGGACTTAAAGTGCTTGTAAACCCTGTATAACCACTTTTACCTACAGGTAAGTCTATAATAAGGCTAACCTGTAGGTACCATGAATTTCTCCTAAACTAAACAGCTTATTTCTTCAGCTGCTGTGCCGTTACCCGCGGCTCCCGCGCGCATGCGTGGGAGTGACATCATCGCGGCTCTGGCCAATCACAGCGCCAGAGCCCGCAAACCCGGAAATAACTTACAGGAGACATGTCGCAGGTCACAGCGGTGTGCGGGGACCACTGCAACAGCATCGTTCTAAGGTAAGTATTTCATAATGAGCTAGTGTGCGATGCATACTAGCTCATTATGTCTTTGTCTTGCAGGCTTTTTTTTTTTTCATCTGGGTTTACAAGCACTTTAAGGAATGCTAATGGTCCACAGGTCAGGGGATGCATTACTTGCCGAGCTCCATGTGCTAGCAACCCATGCTACACCACTGCTGCCTGAGTTTTAGAATGTATGAAGAAATGAGCCGAGCCAAAACTCTGTAAGTCTTATCTAAGTTGTCTCATGTTGTATGAAGAATAAAGTTGTCCAAGTCTAGGTCTACTCTAATCTCACAGCAGAACATGGGCACATCATGGTATGGCTGAGAATTAGCGGGGAACCTTCATATAAAAGGTCACAGAAATGAATAAAGATCTAATAAATCTACATCTAATCCAATTTTTAATAAAAAGATACATTTTGAATGGATATAAAAGATATGAATACTACCAGTTCAGGTCGGTCTGAAGATCTCCAGGCTCCCCCCCAAAAAATCCTGTAGCTGCTGACTTTTATTATTAGGAGCACCTGTCCAGGAATCCAGAGGTGTACTCACCCGAGCCGATATTTCAATTGGTTTGCGAATGCTGGCACCGCCATCTTGACTAAGGTATACAGGCAGCGAAGCCTTGTGATTTACTACTAAGCATGTGCGAAGCGCGCTGTGCTTTGTGAATGGCCTGGCAGCGGGGGAAGGAGGAGGGGGGACAAACTTCCTGATGAGTTTGCTGCAATGAAGTCAGCTGGAAGTGGGAGCTGGTACCTGTGACAATCAAGCACCCACTCCCACCTCCCCCAAAAGATGCCAAATGTGCGGAGGGGGGGAGGGGTGGCAGACAAGCTGATCTTTCCTTTTTAAGCTTTAAAGCCTCGTACACACTAGTAGTTTTTTTTGTTTGTTCAACCCAGCAGGGCTGAACAAAAAAAAAACCTGACAGCTCAGGAAGAGCTGCTGTACTAACTATCCAACGTTAGTACAGCGACCTCCCCTGCTGTGCTTTTGTGTTCTGACAGGGGGACGGCCCCCTCGCTAGAATACTCCGGTCAGCGCTCTCGGCCATTGGCTGAGAGCGCTGATCGGGTGCTGATTGGCAGACCTTTTTTGGTCCCGCCCCTTCGACAGAAGCCGGCCAAACTTAAGTACTTACTAAACGTTCTTTTTATAAATGAAGAAACACAGGAAGAGAAAAGCAGCTTTACTCTGAATTTCCTGATCTGCATTCTTGTTCAGGGTCAGGATTAGAGAGCTGATATTTTCCCAATGAGGTCAGTAATGGCTTCTTCTCTACTTGTCTCAGTACACGTGTCCATTAAGATATATATAAAGTGTATAGTGGTTAAAGCCGTGGTCCGCCGAAAAAATAAATATTAAAAGCCAGCAGCTACAAATACTGCAGTTGCTGACTTTTAATATATGGACACTTACCTGTCTAGGGAGCTCGTCCAAAGCTGATCTGTCCATCGGCTGTCGGCTGCTACCGCCGCCATCCTCGGCAAGGTAATCAGGAAGTGAAGCCGTGCTGCTTCCCTTTCTGGTTCCCTACTGCGCATGCGCGAGTTGCTCTGCGTGTCCTCACTGGTCCCTGCTGTCTTCTGTCTCCCAGAAGACAGTGGGGGAGGACAGAGTAGGCGCCGGAAGTGACGTAGGTCACTGCGAACGCCGCGGTGATCTATGCCAGGAAGTGCGAGCAAATGCCTGTATTAGACCGGTATCTGCTCCCTCCTCCCCCCTGAAAGGTGCCAAATGTGACACCAGAGGGGGGGGAGGAATCCAAAAGGTGGAAGTTCCATTTTTGGGTGGAACTCCACTTTAAATGACTTTCTGGTTTTCTGCCTAGGCAAATGATATCATACATCCCAGGAGTCTTCTGGAGGTGAGGAGGGGCTTTCTCAGCTAAGCCTACTCTCCTGCCGGTATTTCCTCACAATTGGTAACCCATCAGATTAGGTAACGGAAGTGGTGTTCCGTCAGCTGCGCATGCGTTCCAACGCTACCAGGTTTGCTAGTCTGACAGAATACCTGCAGTAAGAAGAAGCAGCAGCGGACATCTTACTACACCCAGCTACATCTTGAATTTCACAGTCATTTTGCCGATAAAGTGAGCGTATATAAATACATATAGTATGTTGACATCTGTGATGCTGTTTTCATGTTACATTTTGAAAGGAGCTGGATGCCAGTAGTAGGAAGGTGGCGGAGGCCATGTTGGTACACCCTACACTGCTCAGCGCTAAACCTTTAGCCTTTCAAAATTAAACATCCAAACAGCATCACAGATGTCAACATACTATATTTATTTCCATGCGGTCCCCGGGTTACAAACAAGATCGGGTCTGTAGGTTTGTTCTTAAGTTGAATCTGTTTGTAAGTCGGAACACGTACATTTTACAAGTACAAGTGTAGCTCCAGCCAAAACAACTATTTTTAAGCTTTTTTGGATAGCATAGGGAAGGGTTATCACCCCTGTGACATTTGTTTTCCTGTCTGTGCTCCTCTTCAGAAGATTTCACCTCACTTTCTGTCCCAATGACAATTGGATTTTGAAAATTTTGGGTTGTTGTGGAAACAAGGATTGGTGATAAAGCATCAGTGGAGAGGAGACAGCTTTTTCCCATAATAACTCTTACAGGAGAGAATTTCCCTTCCTAGGGGTAGATTTCATCTCACTTCCTGTTGTCTCCTTCTGTTTGTAAGTAGGAGTCGTTTGTAAGTCGGATGTTGGTAACTAGGGGACAGCCTGTATATACACTCACTTTATTGCCAAAAATTACTGTGCAATTCAAGATGCAGCTGGGTGTAGTAAGATGTCCGCTGCCTTCTTCTGACTGCAGGTGTACTGTCAGATTAGTAAACCTGGTAGAGGTGGAACACATGCGCAGCTGACGCAATGTCACTTTCGTTACCTAATCTGACGGGTCACAGATTCTAACGAAACACCTGCATGCCTGAGCTAAGCGCAGATGGATTCCAGGAAGTAAATGCTACACGAATCATCTGCCCTTACTTAAGCATAGTTGCCAACAGTCCCGATTTTCCCGGGACAATCCCGATTTTGGGACCCTCGTCCCGATTGGAGGCTGTCCCAAATCGGGATTTCCATCAGGAAAATCGGGAATGTTGTTTTTTTAATTTTTGGAGCAGCTGGCTCCAGCAAAATGGCCGCCGGCCCCGCCGCTAGATCTTCCCCCCTAGTGTTCAGTGGAGAGAGGAAGAGGGCTCGATGCATGCAGCCAATGAATCGGCTTCTTTAGCTGCACGGATCGGCCCCTCCCCTCTCCACTGAACACACGGCGCCGGTGTCTTGCCGAGAAAGTTCCCCAGCTATTCAGCTCGGCTATTTCCACCGGCTCGTACTGCGCAAGCGCTGCGCCTGCGCAGTACAGGGGGGTCCTTACTTGCCAAGGGGAACTTTCTCGCCAGAACACCGGCCGCTCCTGGACATGGTGGGGGGCGTTATGGGAGGAGAGGGTCTGCACTGAGGGGGGCCTGCACTAATAGAGGGGGGCCAGCACTAATAGAGGGGGGTCTGCACTGACAGAGGGGGGTCTGCACTGAGGGGGGTCTGCACTAATAGAGGGGGGTCTGCACTGAGGGGGTCTGCACTGAGGGGGGGTCTGCACTAATAGAGGGGGGCTGCACTGCGGGGGGTCTGCACTAATAGAGGGGGGCTGCACTGAGGGGGGTCTGCACTAATAGAGTGGGGCTGCACTGAGGGGGGTCTGCACTAATAGAGGGGGGGGCTGCACTGAGGGGGGTCTGCACTAATAGAGGGGGGGCTGCACTGAGGGGGGTCTGCACTAATAGAGGGGGGCTGCACTGATGGGGGTCTGCACTAATAGAGGGGGGGCTGCAATAATAGAGGGGGGCTGCACTGAGTGGGGTCTGCATTAATAGAGGGGGGGTTTGCGATGAGGGGGTCTGCACTGATGGAGGGGATCTGCACTGATGGAGGGGGGTCTGCACTGAGAGTGTCTGCACTAATAGAGGGGGGCTGCACTAATAGAGGGGGGCTGCACTGAGGGGGGTCTGCACTAATAGAGGGGGGCTGCACTGAGGGGGGTCTGCACTAATAGAGGGGGGCTGCACTGAGGGGGATCTGCACTAATAGAGGGGGGTCTGCACTGAGGGGGTTCTACACTAATAGAGGGGTGGCTGCACTGAGGGGGTCTGCACTAATAGAGGGGGGTCTGCACTAATAGAGGGGGGGCTGCACTAATAGAGGGGGGTCTGCACTAATAGAGGGGGGTCTGCACTAATAGAGGGGGGTCTGCAATGAGGGGGTCTGCACTGATGGAGGGGGGTCTGCACTGAGGGGGGTCTGCACTGATGGAGGGGATCTGCACTGAGGAGGTCTGCACTGATGGAGGGGGGTCTGCACTGAGGGGGTCTGCACTGATGGAGGGGGTCTGCACTGAGGGGGTCTGCACTGATGGAGGGGGGTCTGCACTGAGGGGGTCTATACTGACTCTGCTGGGGGCACCTGATGCCAGGATAGACTGTGCTGGGGGCACCTGATGCAAGGAGGGACTCTGCCGGGGGCACCTGATGCAAGGACAGACTCTGCTGGCGATACCTGATGCAAGGACAGACTCTGCTGGGGACCCCTGATGCAAGGACGGACTCTGCTAGGGGCACCTGATGCAAGGATGGACTCTGCTGGTGGCAGGCGACGTGGCTAGTGACACGCTCAGAGATCCCACTGATTCGGCATTATGGTGAGTTGAATGATTTAATTTTATAATACAATGTAATAATAGAAATAATGCGCTTCAATCATCCTGACACCATAACAATCATGGTGCCAGGATGATTGAAGCGTTAACACCAGGTGTTTGGAGTATCTTTGTCTGCTGATTGTTAAACTTTCTAGAATACACATTTCTATTGTTGTGTAGGATCTGGGGCTGCTGTCCTGTCATTCCTCCCTCCCCCTTTCCCTCTCCCCCTTTCCCTCTGCATCCCTCATTCATCTCAGACTCTAACCACACCCTCTTTTAGCGACGCCCATTTAAGCCACGCCCACTATTTCACATAAACCACACCCGTTTTTCACCATGATGCGTTTTGCGCGCCGCACTTGTATTTTTTCTTGCTAAGCCATGCCTACAAATGAATGCCCCGCCCCTAATTATTGTACTGTTCCTCCTACAGCCAAAAAACTGTCCCACATATTTTTTTTTGCAATGTTGGCAACTATGTGTGTGCACCCCTTCAGTTGGCCATTGGATTGCCTAGCTGATACCCATGATAGGCAGTCCAAAGTTAAAAGAAAGGAGTGTGAGACACTGTCAGTCTAAAAGGGAAGCATTGTTACTAGCAGGATCCCATGACAAGAAACTTTCCAGATTCACAAAAACACGCCTCCTGCATGTATCCTTACCTGTCAAATGTCTCCCCTCTGTCTGTCATGAGACCCAAAAAACTGCAGATTCTGTGGGTGGGTCTGTTGTCTGGAGCTCGGTGGGTGGAGTCGTGATGTCAGTGGACTCCCCGCCCACCTCTACACTCCCCTTGTCAACATGCATTTTCTCCTGTGTATTTCTGAACTTCTGCTATGATCACTAACATCCAGTCAAAACCCAGAAAAGTCACCACATGGCTTCAGCATGCCCAATCACACTGAGGTGTGGAGTAGGGATGAGCTTCGAGTTCGAGTCGAACTCATGTTCGACTCGAACATTGGCTGTTCGCAAGTTCGCCGAACACCGAACAATTTGGGGTGTTCGCGGCAAATTCGAATGCCGCGGAACACCCTTTAAAAGTCTATGGGACACGAACATGAATAATCAAAAGTGCTAATTTTAAAGGCTTATATGCAAGTTATTGTCATAAAAAGTGTTTGGGGACCTGGGTCCTGCCCCAGGGGACATGTATCAATGCAAAAAAAAGTTTTAAAAACGGACGTTTTTTCAGGAGCAGTGATTTTAATAATGCTTAAAGTCAAACAATAAAAGTGTAATATCCCTTTAAATTTCGTACCTGGGGGGTGTCTATAGTATGCCTGTAAAGGGGCGCATGTTTCCCGTGTTTAGAACAGTCTGACAGCAAAATGACATTTTGAAGGAAAAAACTCATTTAAAACTACCCGCGGCTATTAATGAATTGCCGGTCCGACAATACACATAAAAGTTCATTGATAAAAACGGCATGGGAATTCCCCACAGGGAAACCCCGAACCAAAATTAAAAAAAAAAAAAATGACGTGGGGGGGTCCCCCTAAATTCCATACCAGGCCCTTCAGGTCTGGTATGGATATTAAGGGGAACCCCGGCCAAAATTTAAAAAAAAAATGACGTGGGGTTCCCCATAAATTCCATACCAGACCCTTCAGGTCTGGTATGGATTTTAAGGGGAACCCCGCGCCAAAAAAAAAAAAAAAAAAACGGCGTGGGGTTCCCCCAAAAATCCATACCAGACCCTTATCCGAGCATGCAACCTGGCAGGCCGCAGGAAAAGAGGGGGGGACGAGAGTGCGCCCCCCCCCTCCTGAACCGTACCAGGCCACATGCCCTCAACATTGGGAGGGTGCTTTGGGGTAGCCCCCCAAAACACCTTGTCCCCATGTTGATGAGGACAAGGGCCTCATCCCCACAACCGTGGCCGGTGGTTGTGGGGGTCTGCGGGCTGGGGGCTTATCGGAATCTGGAAGCCCCCTTTAACAAGGGGACCCCCAGATCCCGGCCCCCCCCCTGTGTGAAATGGTAAGGGGGTACTTACCCCTACCATTTCACTAAAAAAGTGTCAAAATAGTTAAAAATGACAAGAGACAGTTTTTGACAATTCCTTTATTTAAATGCTTCTTCTATCTTCCTTCATCTTCTTCTTCTTCTGGTTCTTCTGGCTCTTCTGGTTCTTCCTCCGGCGTTCTCGTCCAGCATCTCCTCCGCGGCGTCTTCTATCTTCTTCTCCTCGGGCCGCTCCGCACCCATGGCATGAGGGGAGGCTCCCGCTCTTCTCTTCATCTTCTTCTTCATCCTCTTCTCTTCTTCATCTTCTTCTTCTTCATCTCTTCTTCCTTCTTCATTTCTTCTCCGGGCCGCTCCGCAGCCATGCTGGCATGGAGGGAGGCTCCCGCTGTGTGATGGCGCTCCTCGTCTGACGGTTCTTAAATAACGGGGGGCGGGGCCACCCGGTGACCCCGCCCCCCTCTGACGCACGGTGACTTGACGGGACTTCCCTGTGGCATTCCCCGTGACGTCACAGGGAAGTCCCGTCAAGTCACCGTGCGTCAGAGGGGGGCGGGGTCACCGGGTGGCCCCGCCCCCCGTTATTTAAGAACCGTCAGACGAGGAGACGCCGTCACACAGCGGGAGCCTCCCTCCATGCCAGCATGGCTGCGGAGCGGCCCGGAGAAGAAATGAAGAAGGAAGAAGAGATGAAGAAGAAGAAGATGAAGAAGATGAAGAAGAGAAGAGGATGAAGAAGAAGATGAAGAGAAGAGCGGGAGCCTCCCCTCATGCCATGGGTGCGGAGCGGCCCGAGGAGAAGAAGATAGAAGACGCCGCGGAGGAGATGCTGGACGAGAACGCCGGAGGAAGAACCAGAAGAGCCAGAAGAACCAGAAGAAGAAGAAGATGAAGGAAGATAGAAGAAGCATTTAAATAAAGGAATTGTCAAAAACTGTCTCTTGTCATTTTTAACTATTTTGACACTTTTTTAGTGAAATGGTAGGGGTAAGTACCCCCTTACCATTTCACACAGGGGGGGGGCCGGGATCTGGGGGTCCCCTTGTTAAAGGGGGCTTCCAGATTCCGATAAGCCCCCCGCCCGCAGACCCCCACAACCACCGGCCACGGTTGTGGGGATGAGGCCCTTGTCCTCATCAACATGGGGACAAGGTGTTTTGGGGGGCTACCCCAAAGCACCCTCCCAATGTTGAGGGCATGTGGCCTGGTACGGTTCAGGAGGGGGGCCACACTCTCGTCCCCCCCTCTTTTCCTGCGGCCTGCCAGGTTGCGTGCTCGGATAAGGGTCTGGTATGGATTTTTGGGGGAACCCCACGCCGTTTTTTTTTTTTTTTTTGGCGCGGGGTTCCCCTTAAAATCCATACCAGACCTGAAGGGTCTGGTATGGAATTTAGGGGGAACCCCACGTCATTTTTTTTTAAAATTTTGGCCGGGGTTCCCCTTAATATCCATACCAGACCTGAAGGGCCTTGTATGGAATTTAGGGGGACCCCCCCACGTCATTTTTTTTTTTTTAATTTTGGTTCGGGGTTTCCCTGTGGGGAATTCCCATGCCGTTTTTATCAATGAACTTCTATGTGTATTGTCGGCAATGCAATAGCCGCGGGTAGTTTTAAATGGCTTTTTTTCCTTCGAAATGTCATTTTGCTGTCAGACTGTTCTAAACACAGGAAACATGCACCCCTTTACAGGCATACTATAGACACCCCCCAGGTACGAAATTTAAAGGGATATTACACTTTTATTGTTTGACTTTAAGCATTATTAAAATCACTGCTCCTGAAAAAACGGCCGTTTTTAAAACTTTTTTTTGCATTGATCCATGTCCCCTGGGGCAGGACCCAGGTCCCCAAACACTTTTTATGACAATAACTTGCATATAAGCCTTTAAAATTAGCACTTTTGATTATTCATGTTCGTGTCCCATAGACTTTAACGGTGTTCGCGTGTTCGAGCGAACTTTTTTCCTGTTCGCATGTTCTGGTGCGAACCGAACAGGGGGGTGTTCGGCTCATCCCTAGTGTGGAGCAGCCAATCCTGGGAGAGCTGGAGAAGAAAGGAGGAGGGGATCTGAAGTACACAGAATGCCTCTCTCAGGCTCCTGCATGAGATATGTAAATCACCTGTCACTCACAGCAAGGGGGAAGAACAGACTTCTCTGTGTGTCAGTTTTTATCTCAATGAAAAAAGATAAGAGGAGTTACGTAGAGGAGGAACAATAGTCATCAGGAGTTACGTAGAGGAGGAGCAATAATCTGCAGGAGTTACGTAGAGGAGGAACAATAGTCATCAGGAGTTATGTAGAGGAGGAGCAATAGTCTGCAGGAGTTACGTAGAGGAGGAACAATAGTCATCAGGAGTTATGTAGAGGAGGAACAATAGTCTGCAGGAGTTACTCAGAGGAGGAGCAATAGTCTACAAGAGTTACATAGAGGAGGAGCAATGGTCTGCAGGAGTTACGTAGAGGAGGAACATTAGTCTGCAGGAGTTACGCAGAGGAGGAGCAATAGTCTGCAGGAGTTACGCAGAGGAGGAGCAATAGTCTGCAGAGTTACGCAGAGGAGGAACAATAGTCATCAGGAGTTATGTAGAGAGGAGCAATAGTCTGCAGGAGTTACACAGAGGAGGAGCAATAGTCTGCAGGAGTTACACAGAGGAGGAGCAATAGTCTGCAAGAGTTACACAGAGGAGGAGCAATAGTCTGCATGGTGATGCAGGGAATAGACTGTATCTATTACATTTGCACATCATTCATTCCGGCTCAAACTAAGTTCTAATCTATTAACCGCTTCCTGACCGGCTCACACCGATATACGTCGGCAGAAGGACATGTACAGGCAGATTAATGTATGGTGCCCTTTAAGAAGCGGCTTGTACGCACCCGCCGGGAGCTCTGTGAGTGTGATCGGTGATCGCGGGTCCTGCGGACATCGGGATACACGCGATCGTATCACGAAGAGGAAGAACGGAGAGATGCTAATGTAAACAAGCATCTCCCCGTTCTGCCTAATGACAGGACACTGATCATAGTTCCCTGTGATCAGGAGCAGAGATCAGTGATGTGTCACTAGTAGCCCCTCCCCCTAACAGTTAGAATCACTCCCTAGGACACACTTAACCCCTTCATCACACCCTCGTGGTTAACCCCTTCACTGCCAGTGACATTTATATAGTAATCAGTGCAATTTTATAGCATTGATCGCTGTAAGAGAGTTTAATAAGACTCGTGGCCACTCATTACAATTAGAAGAAAAGAGGTTTAACCTTAAACTACGTAGAGGGTTCTTTACTGTAGGAGCGGCAAGGATGTGGAATTACCTTCCACAGGCGGTGGTCTCAGCGGGGAGCATTGATAGCTTCAAGAAACTATTAGATAATCACCTGAATGACCACAATATACAGGGATATGTAATGTAATACTGACACATAATCACACACATAGGTTGGACTTGATGGACTTGTGTCTTTTTTCAACCTCACCTACTATGTAACTATGTAACTATGTAAAAAAAGGACGTCAATTTTGTTTGGGAGAAATGTCGCACGACCGCACAATTGTCAGTTAAAGTGATGCAGTGCCGAATCGCACAAAGTGCTCTGGTCTTTGGCCAGCCAAATGGTCCGGGGCTGAAGTGGTTAATCTATAAATATGATGGCAAAGTGATCTGATCTATGGGCATCCCATATACCCTTTTCCCCCGAACCAAGTTGTACCCCCCAATAAACGAAAACAAATGACTGATGATTGTCTCTGAAGTGATATATGGGAGTCTGGCATCGGGGTGATATGGTGGATGTTTGTTACTAGTGGCAACTACAGCGCTACACTCATGTATGTCATTGGTGGATCAGGCTGAAGTTCTGTCAGAATGTGAAGGACCCGTCTGATACTACAATGTTTCTGAACAAATCTGTCAATGAAGGTCATACGGCAGGAACTTAGTCATCCTGTATGAAAAACAATCATTACTGGGTAGTGGTACGCCTATTTCCTTTCTCTAGGTGATAAATAGTGACAAACAGGCATTTCCCTGCCAAGATGGTTCACAGAGAATTCCAGTTCAAAGCAAAGAATTCCCAGTAAGTCCACTCAGCAAAACCTGAACCGGCCTCTCCTGCCTCTCCGGCCTCTCCGGCCTCCGGCCTCTCCAGCCTCTCCATCCTCTCCGGCTTCTACAGCCTCTCCAGCCTCTCCGGCTTCTCCAGCCTCTCCGGCCTCTCCGGCTTCTCCCGCCTCTCCGGCCTCTCCGGCCTCTCCAGCCTCTCTGACCTCTCCAGCCTCTACAGCCTCTCCTGCCTCTCCAGCCTCTCCGGCCTCTCCATCCTCTCCAGCCTCTCTGGCCTCTCTGGCCTCTCTGACCTCTCCAGCCTCCCCGGCCTCTCCATCCTCTCCATCCTCTCCGGCCTCTCCGGCCTCTCCAGCCCCTCCGGCCTCCTTATCCTCTCCAGCCTCTCCGGCCTCTCCAGCCTCTCCAGCCCCTCCAGCCTCTCCATCCTCTCCAGCGTCTCCAGCCTCTCTAGCCCCTCCGGCCTCTCCATCCTCTCCGGCCTCTCCAGCCTCTCCGGCCTCTCCAGCCCCTCCGGCCTCTCCATCCTCTCCAGCGTCTCCGGCCTCTCCGCCTCTCCGGCCTCTCCGGCCTCTCCATTCTCTCCAGCCTCTCCGGCCTCTCCGGCTCTCCAGCCTCTCCATCTTCTCCGGCCTCTCCATCCTCTCCAGCGTCTCCAGCCTCTCCGGCCTCTCCATCTTCTCCGGCCTCTCCAGCCTCGCTCTTCTATGTTTGCATCATATGAATCTTCTGTGACTTCTTCATATCCTCTATTCCTAAGACATCTGCTCTTCTCTCAACACTTCCAATGAACTCACCGCAGCATCTTTACCCCGTGTCTGATATTTACCTTCATCCATTTCCACACTACAAGTGTTCATTCCTGACTCTGCCTCCAATTATAGTCCTACATCCATTATGTCCCCTCCGATTCCGTCCATCACCCTGTACTGACCTCTATGGGAAAACTCACACTGGGTCTAATCCTTCTACACATCACTATGTTCTCTACTCCTCCCAGCAATCAAACCTAAACTGGTCTCCAATCTTCTCAGTATCCTTCATGTGAACGGAATAGAATGCTGCACTAATTCTACCCTATATAATGGTTAGTGGTAATAGAAAGTCCTGTAACACTGCTGGGGCATTCTGGTTCTGAGCATGCTCATGATGTGAGGTCCCACCACCAGCAAAAGCACCCGCCTTCACCCCATAGACCACACCCAACAGACACAACCGTACCCCACCCCCAGCACACTCATTGGTCATGGAATTAATTTTGCTTTGTTTTGTTTTCGTTAAATTTCGTTTGGTTAAAATTCATCTCATTTATTAATTTTCTAACGAATTCCAACATTTTCAGAATGATTACAATTCAGATTGGTCAAAAAACATTTAACCAATCCGAATTCTGTGTGAAGAAATAGCTGGTTGTTAAACAGCGGGACGGGAAGCCGCGTCCTTAGCAACCATAAGTCATCAGCTGTCAACGGGCTTCCCTACTGACAGAGGAATGTAAAGAAAAGAATGCCGGCAATAGAAAAATGTTTTAAAAAAATGGCGAAGGGTTCCCCCTCCTCCAGTCCATACCAGGCTAATTTAAAAAAAAAAAAACGGCGTGGGGGTCCCACCCAAAATCTATACCAGACCCTGATCCGAGGATGCAGCCTGGCAGGTCAGAAAAGGGGGGGGGGAGACAAGCAAGCGCCACATGCCCTCAACATGGGGGGTGGCTGCTTTGGGGCTCTGCCCCTCCCACCCCAAAGCACCTTGTCCCCATGTTGATGGGGACAAGGGCCTTCTCCCTACAACCCTGGGCTGTGGTTGTCGGGGCCCCCAAATCCCATCCCCCCTATGTGAATGAGAATCGGGTACATTGTACCCATTCACCAAAAATGTGTAAAAAAATAATAAAAACACAGAGACAGTTTTTGACAATTCCTTTGTTAAAAAATAAAAGATCAAAAACAGTGTCCCCCCGATGTAGATCCGTCGTCAATCACGCCACCCACCGACCCCAAAAAAAGAAAAAAAAATCACTCTCGCCGACACAGAGGCGCTATGCCAACTGCAGGCTCCTCTGTTTGACAGTTCTTTTATAGGGAAGGGGGGCACCTATCTACCTCACCTGGGGGCACCACCCCCTTTTGACGTCACGGACCAGTGCATGTTGGGTCCGTGACGTCAGAAAGGGGCGGTTCCGCCAGGTGAGGTAGATAGGTGCCCCCCCTTCCCTATAAAAGAACTGTCAAACAGAGGAGCCCGCATTTGGCATATCGCCTCTGTGTCGGCGAGAGTGATTTTTTTATTTTCTTTTTTTTTTATATTTCAGCAAAAGCAAAGGTTAAGGGACTTTATGGACATCTGGCCTGGTAAGGCCGATATTCCATCCCTTGGGACTTTAATTGAAATTGTGGCCTGGTAAGGTCACATATTTCCATCCCTATTATATATCAAACGAAGGGGAGAGGACAGGCAGGTGGGACTTTGAGTGAAGCATATGATGACAATGAGGTACAAATGATGAAATTATTTGGAGGGTTTTAATGATTGTCATGAAATACAGTCAAGTATAAAACATGTCAAATATACAATACATAGCATTGATAGCATAATAGTGTAAAACATGGAGTGTTACAAGTTCATTATCACATTGTATAATAGGCAATGAACCTCCAAAATTCACCAAGAAAGGTAAGGATAAAAATTGGCAATACATAATAATCCTTGCACGGTCTATGACCACAAGATCCAAAACAGGGGGGTATAAAGGGTAGACATAGTATCAAAGGTACTGATTGGTAATGAAACGTGTAACAGCTCAACGCGTTTCGTGACTAGAAGGTCACTCGTCAGGAGCAAACACAAGATGAATCTGGGGGTAGAAAGATTAGTTCAATTGATGGTCTGTGGACAAACATATAGAATAGCGGGGTGGAACCCCCTATCTAAATACCAATAGACTCACTGGGTTTGTATGGTGGTGGTGTGGAGCTGTGCAACAAGGCCATCCGAAATGATACTCCCACCCAGGAGCCGCGGCGGACATCTCACCTGAAGCGCCCCCCGCAGGCGACAACCATGGCAGGCAGAGGGACACAAGGCAACCTGGGTGGGAATAGGCAGGGGAGTGAAGGAAATTAGTATCGGGGGACAAGTGTGAGGAAGTGGGTGAGAGACCCAGAATGGGAAGTGAAGGTATAAGTGAAGTAGACAGCCAAGGGGGCTGGAAGCAAGGTGGAGTGCAGCTGAGAAAGGTGAGCCAAAAGGGGGGACTGTGGGTAACAGTGAAGGGGGTGAGGGTATAGACCAGGGACGGTGATGGAGGTGACTGTACCTGAATGATTGGAAAGGTTCCGGAGAGACAGAGCCTGGACTGGCGTGCGAGTGAGTGTGCGTTTACTATAGTTATTAACTACCCTACTTTTTATATTTTTATTTAATTTCAGTTGTGTTATATTTTTCATGCTAGGTTTTGTACCCTACACCTTTGATTGTCATCTTTGCCATGCCCTGGTCTGCCTTGGCTGTGGATTGGGCCTTGTTGCTTGCCATCCGGGCGTTCTCCTCCTCCGGGAGCTGTGACTTGCCTGACGGGCCTCCTCCCACCCTCGGCCTCTTTAATGCCTGGGGGGGTGGTGGCACCGTCACCACATGTCAACGTCACGCATCCCGTACTGGATGCCTGGTGCTCTGGCGCCCAGCGTGTGGTAGCCACGCTTGCGAGCAGTTCAGGGGAGTGGTGGTGGTGAGGGGTGGAGTGGTCATTGCCCGCCCTGCCTCCTCCCGCTTCCCCCCGTCATCCTGTTACGCTGGCGTGACGTCGGCGGCGTCCTCGCCGCGGCGCCTACTTGGGCGCCTTCCGGGTAGGTTTTGTCACTCAAGGCTCCCTGCACACTCACTCGCACGCCAGTCCAGGCTCTGTCTCTCCGGAACCTTTCCAATCATTCAGGTACAGTCACCTCCATCACCGTCCCTGGTCTATACCCTCACCCCCTTCACTGTTACCCACAGTCCCCCCTTTTGGCTCACCTTTCTCAGCTGCACTCCACCTTGCTTCCAGCCCCCTTGGCTGTCTACTTCACTTATACCTTCACTTCCCATTCTGGGTCTCTCATCCACTTCCTCACACTTGTCCCCCGATACTAATTTCCTTCACTCCCCTGCCTATTCCCACCCAGCTTGCCTTGTGTCCCTCTGCCTGCTGTGGTTGTCGCCTGTGGGGGCGCTTCGGGTGAGATGTCCGCCGCGGCTCCTGGGTGGGAGTATCATTTCGGATGGCCTTGTTGCACGACTCCACACCACTACCATACAAACCCAGTGAGTCTATTGGTATTTAGATAGGGGGTTCCACCCCACTATTCTATATGTTTGTCCACAGACCATCAATTGAACTAATCTTTCTACCCCCAGATTCATGTTGTGCTTGCTCCTGACGAGTGACCTTCTAGTCACGAAACGCGTTGAGCTGCCACATATTTCATTGCCAATCAGTACCTTTGATACTATGTCTACCCTTTATACCCCCCTGTTTTGGATCTTGTGGTCATAGGCCGTGCAAGGATTATTATGTATTACCAATTTTTATCCTTACCTTTCTTGGTGAATTTTGGAGGTTCATTGCCTATTATACAATGTGATAATGAACTTGTAACACTCCATGTTTTACACTATTATGCTATCAATGTTATGTATTGTATATTTTACATGTTTTATACTTGACTGTATTTCATGACAATCATTAAAACCCTCCAAATAATTTCACCATTTGTACCTCATTGTCATCATATGCTTCACTCAAAATCCCACCTCCCTGTCCTCTCCCCTTCTTTTTTTTTGAGTTGGTGGGCGGCGTTATTGATGACGGATCTACATCGGGGAGACACTTTTTTAATAAAGGATTTATCAAAAACTGTCTCTGTGTTTTTACTATTTTTTCACACGTTTTTACGATGTACCTGATACCCATTTACATAGAGGGTGGGGCGGAATCTGGGGGCCCCCTTGTTGAAGGGGCTTCCGATAAGCTCCCCCCACCCACAGACCCCATAACCGCAGCCCAGGGTTGTCGGTAAGAGGTCCAATGGGGACAAGGTGCTTAGAGATGGGGGCAGAGCAAAGCACCCACTCCCCCATGTTGAGGGCATGTGGCCTGATATGGTTCAGGAGGGGAGGGGGGCACCCGCTCGTCCCCCCCCATTTTCTGACCCGCCAGGCTGCATGATCAGATAAGGGTCTGGTATGGAATTTGGGTGGGACACCACGCCGTTTTTTTACATTTTGGCGTAAAAAGGGACCTGGTATGGCCTGGTATGGGGGGAACCCTACGCTTTTTTAATTTCTACATTTTTCTCAGGTAACAAAGAGGGTTTGGTGTCTCTTGAGAGGACGGGATAGTACTTTTAGGAGTGGTGATAGGATGAAGTATAGAGAGTCTAGGACCAATTTAAAGAGAGGTATAAAAGAAGCCAAATCTGACCATAAGGCCCCATGTACACGGGACGCTGGGGCAAAGTCCTCTGAACGAATTTCTTTGACACCTTGAAACCTGCGCTTAAAACGCCCGGTTAGCCGCGTTTGCATGCCGCGTTTAACCGCGTTTGCGTCTAGAAGCGTTTATTAAAATTTCCTCATTTAAGACCCTCCCCAAGCTCAAAAAACATTGTAAGTGAACTATTTCAGCCATTTTGACCAGAGTGAGTAGCAGCAGCAGAGAGAGCCGCTGTCTACTTGTATTTGTCTCTATTTCTGTGCTTTTTTTTTGCAATGGATCCCATAATGAGCATATGTGAGGAAATGCTCTTAATGAGGCTGGAATGATGTAGAAAATTGCGTGAGAGGTCCAGAATCAGAGTTTGTCGCTATTGGACCCCTCCATTGATTGCGCAGCGAATGTCGGCAGGATATTTGGAAACATGTACGTACAGCTGCGTACCCACCCCGACTAATTTTTTAATTTCACACGCATGTCCATTGCCATGTTTGACCTTCTACTTGAAAAAGTATGACTATATATGGACTATGCATGTAAAGGGGGGGAGGATTTCAAGGATTATAGCGGTGTCAAAAATACACAAACTAACTTAGATAAAAAACATAAACATTTTATTAAGGAAATTCATAAAAAGACAAAAAGGTGTGCATATATGAATTCAGACAATTAAAAACAATTGTAGCGACATGTTACGGGAATCAGCCAGAAGAGTGTAGCGGCCAGTTCCGTAGACATATATAATGAGAGTCCTACATGTTTCGCCGGATACGGCTTCTTCAGGGACAGATGTTTATATCTGAAAGCGCTACTATATAATCTATGAAACAAAATATTCACAATCAATACCAAATATAACAAAGTTAGTAACAAATTAAATCTAACATCTATAAACCGAAAAAGTGAAAATAAGCAAAAGTAATGTTATATTTGCGGGCTGTCATGCATGAACCCTCACACATATGCCTGAGATGTACCCACGGGACATTGCACCCCACTAAAAAGAGGGAGCACACAACCACCCACCACCCTCCGCTAGGTTGGAAAACCCGCAAGATGGAAGAGGGAAGCTACCTGTATGTTACCAGGGATGAACACACGGAACTCCAAGGAGCGGCCACCCGAGCGCAGGGCACATTAGGAGGCTGCAGAGGGCAAAGAGGAGGACCAGGCAAGGTTAATTTTCTATAAGGAAGGGGAGACGGATATTCAGATGCGAAAGCATATAATATGCCCAGCAGTGGTGTATTAAACAGGTAAGAGTAATAGGAGCTATTGCAAAATAAGGTAAGCTACACTTACCAGCAAGAGTAGTACAATCATCAATCGGATGATAGGCATGGAGTTATACCTGTCTGTATTGCTGCTTTTAAGGTACTAGACAAATAAAAAAACATATGAGATGACAGGCCAGTAGATATCTATATGGATATCCATCTATTTGTAAAGTATATAGCCTACCAGATGAAGATGTTGAGGATGAGTACATGTCCTAGAGGTCCCTGGGCGCTGGTACGGCCTGGGAAGCCGGCGCTCTTATGCCCCCCAACACACGTGCGGCGTCTGACGTCACCGCACGTGTGAGCGGACAGAAGGACCACTGCGCATGCGCAACTCGCAACCGTCTGTGGGCCTACAAGGTCCAGAAGACAGTGCGGGAGTGTCCATGTGACGTATGGGCTTACGTCACTGACACTAGCGCTGTACTGGAGAGCCGGTGACGGCCGTTCAGTACCCTGGAGGAGGAAGGATCAGCCGATCCCAGGATGCCGTGGCTCGGGGTGGGCAATTGCAATTAGCAATGCCCTCGGGTGTCCATACAGCCTCAGTACCCATAGAGGCTCAGGCAGCAGCGCCGAAGAGATCAGATGCCATCCGACTGGCTCCCCACAGCAGCTAGATGCGGGTGTCACAGTTGCCAACCCGGCAGGGGGATGGAAGAAAGGGGAGGGGGGGGGGAGGCATCACCCAGGGGCGTGCGAGGCCAACCGAGGACATCCCAAGAATACTGGGAGCGGGTGGAAACAAGCTAGGGACCTGTGGAAAGTAGCCCGCACACCATGGGCATAGATAGAAGGGGAAAATAAACCAGGTCCAGAGCGTGTGTCCTATAAAGACAGGCATGACAGCTAGCAAATAGCAAAGATACATACATGGATATAACATGGTAATGAATCAATTACTGTAGAATTATAATTCAAAAAAAAAGGGGGGAGGTTTTTGAATAAACAGTAAAAAGAAAAATAGCAGATGATAGAGTGGGTGTAGTAAATAAGAGATTTACATTATATATCAATGTCAGATATCAATAAATCAAGCTATATCCTAATCGATCAGGGTCCACCTTTGATGTGGAGAATGTTGATGGACACCCGAGGGCATTGCTAATTGCAATTGCCCACCCCGAGCCACGGCATCCTGGGATCGGCTGATCCTTCCTCCTCCAGGGTACTGAACGGCCGTCACCGGCTCTCCAGTACAGCGCTAGTGTCAGTGACGTAAGCCCATACGTCACATGGACACTCCCGCACTGTCTTCTGGACCTTGTAGGCCCACAGACGGTTGCGAGTTGCGCATGCGCAGTGGTCCTTCTGTCCGCTCACACGTGCGGTGACGTCAGACGCCGCACGTGTGTTGGGGGGCATAAGAGCGCCGGCTTCCCAGGCCGTACCAGCGCCCAGGGACCTCTAGGACATGTACTCATCCTCAACATCTTCATCTGGTAGGCTATATACTTTACAAATAGATGGATATCCATATAGATATCTACTGGCCTGTCATCTCATATGTTTTTTTATTTGTCTAGTACCTTAAAAGCAGCAATACAGACAGGTATAACTCCATGCCTATCATCCGATTGATGATTGTACTACTCTTGCTGGTAAGTGTAGCTTACCTTATTTTGCAATAGCTCCTATTACTCTTACCTGTTTAATACACCACTGCTGGGCATATTATATGCTTTTGCATCTGAACATCCAATCCTCTTTTGCTCTTAGGTTTTTCACTCATAGGTACTCTACTTTGGACCCGACTTGTGATAAGAAGCAATTGCTACGTCACAAATCTAGTGTGTTCCCATGTCCTATATACACTCTCTCTAAACACTAATTGTAAGTTTTTAGATATACAATTTTTCTACCACATTATGGGTCTATGCCTTTATGTCCCAAATTTGAGGAATCTTTATAATCATTATATCCGTCTCCCCTTCCTTATAGAAAATTAACCTTGCCTGGTCCTCCTCTTTGCCCTCTGCAGCCTCCTAATGTGCCCTGCGCTCGGGTGGCCGCTCCTTGTAGTTTCCCGTGTGTTCATCCCTGGTAACGTACAGGTAGCTTCCCTCTTCCATCTTGCGGGTTTTCCAACCTAGCGGAGGGTGGTGGGTGGTTGTGTGCTCCCTCTTTTTAGTGGGGTGCGATGTCCCGTGGGTACATCTCAGGCATATGTGTGAGGGTTCATGCATGACAGCCCGCAAATATAACATTACTTTTGCTTATTTTCACTTTTTCGGTTTATAGATGTTAGATTTAATTTGTTACTAACTTTGTTATATTTGGTATTGATTGTGAATATTTTGTTTCATAGATTATATAGTAGCGCTTTCAGACATAAACATCTGTCCCTGAAGAAGCCGTATCCGGCGAAACATGTAGGACTCTCATTATATATGTCTACGGAACTGGCCGCTACACTCTTCTGGCTGATTCCCGTAACATGTCGCTACAATTGTTTTTAATTGTCTGAATTCATATATGCACACCTTTTTGTCTTTTTATGAATTTCCTTAATAAAATGTTTATGTTTTTTATCTAAGTTAGTTTGTGTATTTTTGGCACCGCTATAATCCTTGAAATCCTCCCCCCCTTTACATGCATTCTTTCATTAGTGGGATGAGGTGCTGTATTACACTGAGGACTACCCAACCACCTCTATTTTGTCTCTGATTTCTTTTCTGAAATTTTTGGTGTTTAAATACACACTTTTCAGTTGGGTATGACCTCTACTTAAATACACTTTTATATCGGTGCCAAAAAATAAATACAAATATATATATGGAATATTTGATGTGTTACTTATCTGTATAATTGTATTCTTTTGGTTTTTCTCTTACAACCAAATTACCCTGTCATACTTGATAGTATCAATAAGCCCCTTTTTAGTGTAGAGCTATCTCCCCTGAAATCATGGCTGACTTCTGTGGAGAAGCATGGGAGGATCTAATGACTAAAATACATACATCTCACACAGCCTCTAATATCTCTGATTCAGAGCTGGATAAATCCTTTCTGAGGTTTCAACGATTATTAGAAAAGAAAGCCCGGATGTACTGGCACAAAGTGTACTTTGATAAGTATGTGGAACACCACATTGTCCCTTGGGGACTCAGAATACAAATTTTTCCAAACATTAAAAAAACCACTGATTCCTTAAAAAAGTCCTGGGAGGACAATCTACAAGCATGCTCTTTCAATATGATGAGGATGCTTTGTCAAGAATACGAGAAAGAACTGGTATTACTTGACACTCAAATCAATGAATGGCTTTCGGCTCGTACTGCTGATTTGTCTTCCCCGAGGTTCGCCCAGAGGGACAAGGACCTCCGGGCCCACCTCGAGGAATACACAGTAGAGATCATTAACATCAAGGAGAATAAATTTTTACGTGATAAACTTGCACATACCAATGGTTATGCCTACAGATGGGACGGAAATGTCCCTGAAAAACCTACCACTAAACCCAGCTCTGAGCAGGTACCTAGAAACAATAATGAAGCACCTAACGTTTTTTCTACTTCATTCTCTTCCAGTTCATCCACCACATATCGTGATCTTTCACAGGACAGGATCCCCAAAAAAAGGAAGGGAGAACTACCCACTACCTCCACGGATTCTATTCGACGCACTCTCGGTATCACAAGCACTACCAAGCCTATGGTAGTCCGACCAAAAACCACCAGCACTTCCACTCCGCTTACACGAGCACTACCACGTCCACCACTTACCACCACTCGCCTTGTGCACTCGGGACTTACCACAACGACTTCTGCACCTCTTGCTCTCCCTGCCCCCATGGGAAGACGGGTAAGTGAACAAAATCTAACCACTATGTTTCCCACTGCAACACAGTCTACTGATCCCAAACTAGCTCCCATTTTTTTACCCCAGGCACTGGACTCAGCACAGAGTCCCCAACCTTAGCATTAAGAAATCCCCAACCACAACATATTCACGATCTAGATGTTGTTAATTTGTCATCATTTCCTTTAACTAAACAACAAATTAAGGTACTTCAACTAGGCCTTACTTTTTGCCCCTCTGCTGAGTTTAATAAATTTCAATTCATTAAGGACGTCCATCTTTTTGCAAGAAAACTAATGTACAAGGTCATCTTTGATAAACCTTTAAAAGCTCCCATTATGGAGCCATCATTTGAAAATATTGCCCCTACTTTGGCCGAGATCCAAGCCATTGAGGATCTACTTACTCTTTTGGAGGAGGGCGGAACCGAGGACGAATGCCAGTCACATTGGGACAGTGAAGGCATTGTCGCCTCTGGTGTTTCCTTCCCCCCTCCATCTTCATTCAAACCTAAATCTAGATCCTTCCCTAATCTTTCAACGAACCCTAACATCTGGGCGTTCGTGGAACAAATTACAAGTGCCATCAAACAACATGACTTCTCCACGACATATCCTTCCAATTTAACCATTGCTCAAAAACAAGCTATCAAATCGCTACAAAACCACCCAGGGCTGGTTATAAAACCAGCTGACAAGGGGGGCAATGTGGTTGTTATGGATGTTGCGGCATATGAATCCATGTGCCGCAACATCCTGGACAATAAAGAGTGGTACCGACCTATTTCACGATCACTTATAGACAACTTTGCTACCGAATACTATGAACTTATTTTTTCGGCCTTCCAAAAAGGGACCATTGATGCCAACACTTGGAAATTTCTAAATGTAAAAGACCCCAGAATACCTACTTTCTACGCTCTGCCAAAACTTCATAAATCTCTTAAATGTCCCCCTGGCCGTCCTATAGTGTCAGGGTGTTTAAGTCTCACTGAGAACGCCAGTGCGTTAGTGGATAAGTATCTTAGTCCACACGTTGTAGCCCTTCCCTCCTATGTCAAGGACACTTTACATTTACTTCGCATTCTAGCAGATCTACACCTCCCACCCGATGTTTGGATGGTGGCATTAGATGTGGAGAGTCTGTACAACGCCATACCTCATAACAACGGCATTAAAGTAATTTCTAATTTCTTACAAGAAAGAGGACCCAAATTTGAGGCCTATGGCCACTTTGTCACTGACCTCTTAATCTTTATTTTGACAAAAAATCACTTTATGTTCGGCTCTTCCCACTTCCTCCAGGTACAAGGCGTAGCTATGGGCACCAAGTGTGCGCCATCCTACGCCAATCTGTACCTGGGGGGGTGGGAAAGGGAACTGTTTGGCAACACTGACCTCGCTGATTTCCTGTGCCACGTTGTATCGTGGCACAGGTATATCGACGATGTGATTTTTTTCTGGTCTGGCACTCATGAACATCTTCTGAAATTTGTTGATACCCTTAGAATTAATTCATACAACTTAAAGTTTACAATGGAATGTAGCCAGAGGAGGATTGCCTTCCTGGATCTGGAGATCCAGCTGGATGCAGGGGGCAATCTTTCTTCTGCTTTATATCGCAAGGAAACATCTGGAAATACCATCCTTCATGCCAAAAGCGCTCATCCAAAACCACTTCTCAATAGTATTCCATATAGTCAGTATCTTCGTATCAAACGTAATTGCTCCCACGACAAGGACTTCTTTGCAGCCTCTCAGGAGTTATATGAGAGACTGAGAAGAAGAGGATACAGTCATAGGTTGTTGAAACAAGCTTTCAACAAAGTTAAGAAACTCGATAGAAACAAACTAATCTACTCAAAGAAAAACATGGACGATCCTCAACCTGTCCGCGTGATCACTGAATTCTCACAGCATTACAGTGAGGTCAGGGACATTCTCAGAAAGTTCTGGCCTTTACTTACTGCCGACAACACCATCAAAAAATATATCAAATCCGAGCCTCAAATTACCTATCGACGTTCTCCATCACTCAGAGATAAAATCATAACCAGTCATCATGCACCTAAATCTGATCTCACATTAACAACCTTTGGCACATTTCCTTGCGGACATTGTGATATGTGTGATTACATTTATGATGCACGTGAATCCCTGCTACCAAATGGCCAATTGTATAAAATCAAACACAAGGTCACTTGTCAATCCATAGGCATAGTATATCTGGCTACATGTATTTGTGGCAGCTACTATGTCGGAAAAACCAAACGTTCATTTAATGTGCGCATTCGTGACCACATCAAACCTTTGTACAAACACAAGACATCCACTTCCATTAATCGTCACATAGCGGACCATCATAACTTTAATTCCCATGTTGTAAGCTTTACAGCCCTTGAACATGTTCCTGCACATGCTAGAGGCGGTGATATTGACCAAAAACTATTACAACTAGAAACCAAATGGATACACACCCTGGATGCTACCCGACACCCAGGACTCAATGAATATATCAGCTTTAAGCCATTCTTGTAATATGCTTCTGTTTTGTTATAGAGTTACTTCTATACACAATTATGTAATGTGTTCCTCCCGCCATCAACATTCTCCACATCGAAGGTGGACCCTGATCGATTAGGATATAGCTTGATTTATTGATATCTGACATTGATATATAATGCATATCTCTTATTTACTACACCCACTCTATCATCTGCTATTTTTCTTTTTACTGTTTATTCAAAAACCTCCCCCCTTTTTTTTTGAATTATAATTCTACAGTAATTGATTCATTACCATGTTATATCCATGTATGTATCTTTGCTATTTGCTAGCTGTCATGCCTGTCTTTATAGGACACACGCTCTGGACCTGGTTTATTTTCCCCTTCTATCTATGCCCATGGTGTGCGGGCTACTTTCCACAGGTCCCTAGCTTGTTTCCACCCACTCCCAGTATTCTTGGGATGTCCTCGGTTGGCCTCGCACGCCCCTGGGTGATGCCTCCCCCCCCCTCCCCTTTCTTCCATCCCCCTGCCGGGTTGGCAACTGTGACACCCGCATCTAGCTGCTGTGGGGAGCCAGTCGGATGGCATCTGATCTCTTCGGCGCTGCTGCCTGAGCCTCTATGGGTACTGAGGCTGTATGGACACCCGAGGGCATTGCTAATTGCAATTGCCCACCCCGAGCCACGGCATCCTGGGATCGGCTGATCCTTCCTCCTCCAGGGTACTGAACGGCACGTGTGTTGGGGGGCATAAGAGCGCCGGCTTCCCAGGCCGTACCAGCGCCCAGGGACCTCTAGGACATGTACTCATCCTCAACATCTTCATCTGGTAGGCTATATACTTTACAAATAGATGGATATCCATATAGATATCTACTGGCCTGTCATCTCATATGTTTTTTTATTTGTCTAGTACCTTAAAAGCAGCAATACAGACAGGTATAACTCCATGCCTATCATCCGATTGATGATTGTACTACTCTTGCTGGTAAGTGTAGCTTACCTTATTTTGCAATAGCTCCTATTACTCTTACCTGTTTAATACACCACTGCTGGGCATATTATATGCTTTTGCATCTGAACATCCAATCCTCTTTTGCTCTTAGGTTTTTCACTCATAGGTACTCTACTTTGGACCCGACTTGTGATAAGAAGCAATTGCTACGTCACAAATCTAGTGTGTTCCCATGTCCTATATACACTCTCTCTAAACACTAATTGTAAGTTTTTAGATATACAATTTTTCTACCACATTATGGGTCTATGCCTTTATGTCCCAAATTTGAGGAATCTTTATAATCATTATATCCGTCTCCCCTTCCTTATAGAAAATTAACCTTGCCTGGTCCTCCTCTTTGCCCTCTGCAGCCTCCTAATGTGCCCTGCGCTCGGGTGGCCGCTCCTTGGAGTTCCGTGTGTTCATCCCTGGTAACGTACAGGTAGCTTCCCTCTTCCATCTTGCGGGTTTTCCAACCTAGCGGAGGGTGGTGGGTGGTTGTGTGCTCCCTCTTTTTAGTGGGGTGCGATGTCCCGTGGGTACATCTCAGGCATATGTGTGAGGGTTCATGCATGACAGCCCGCAAATATAACATTACTTTTGCTTATTTTCACTTTTTCAGTTTATAGATGTTAGATTTAATTTGTTACTAACTTTGTTATATTTGGTATTGATTGTGAATATTTTGTTTCATAGATTATATAGTAGCGCTTTCAGACATAAACATCTGTCCCTGAAGAAGCCGTATCCGGCGAAACATGTAGGACTCTCATTATATATGTAAGATAAGAAGATTTTGCGCAATATTAAATAAAAATGAGGTGAATGGGCAAACGTATATAATAACTGTGTCTCATAAATGTGCAAATCACATAGTAAAGTGAATTGTGACAATGGTAATGTTGATGATAAGCTAGTGGCTGCTAGGGATGCAGATCTCAATAGCGTAGCATCTAGCTGAGAACATTATCCATAGACCATAAAAGTATCATAAATGTGCAAATCGCATAAAAAGTGAACAGTGACAATAGTGCTACTAGTAGTAAGCTAGTTACTGCCAGGGATGTTAATCACTATACCTGACGTCTAGCTAGGTGTATTAACCATAAATAGTCGAGTGAAAAAAACCACAAAAAAGTCATAAAGAGGAATACACATAAAATTAAATGTAAAAGGTATAAAATAACATGTGCAATTCTACAATGTTGGTGCAGGTGTGTTTAAAATATCACACTTAGGACATCATTCAGTGTTCATAAAACGTATAAAACGGGTGTCAGATCAAAAGCACTCTATAGGGCATGAGTGATGCTGCTGGGAGTTGATGGGTTAATTAGAAAAGTCTATGAATGGATGCCGTTTTCCTGTTCAATTGGAGGTGTATGAGGTAGATGGAGTAAAGATCCTATTGTTATTCAATCCTCTAATGGTCTCTTAGGACCCTCACCTTCATAATGTAGTAAAACGGCATTCAGCAGTGTAGTATGGGTAGTTCTGGCAGCTGTCACCGAAGTCTCTGCTTTCTCTGTGTTAAAACTTTAATCCATCTCTCCCTGTATCTCCGGAACGGCTCTCTCAGAAATGGGGGAGATAAAACAGAGATAGGGGGGGGGAGAGAATGGAGGCTCCACTAGTGTATT
The DNA here is from genome assembly GCF_042186555.1 of Aquarana catesbeiana. NCBI lineage: Eukaryota > Metazoa > Chordata > Amphibia > Anura > Ranidae > Aquarana > Aquarana catesbeiana. The sequence goes on along the minus strand of NC_133326.1, from coordinate 742,626,004 downwards.
AAAGTTTTTTAAAAACAGGGGTGTTTATTCATAGGTAATGCTCTTACATTTAAAAACTTATAACAGGCAGAGTAATTGTAATAAAAGCTGTGGCGTCCTGAGCGCCCTCTCACTTGTGCTTCAAAATGTGTTGTACCGCTCAGCCAATCCCTACGCGTTACGACACCGTCACGTGCCTTCATGATGAAGGCACGTGACGGTGTCGTAACGCGTAGGGATTGGCTGAGCGGTACAACACATTTTGAAGCACAAGTGAGAGGGCGCTCAGGACGCCACAGCTTTTATTACAATTACTCTGCCTGTTATAAGTTTTTAAATGTAAGAGCATTACCTATGAATAAACACCCCTGTTTTTAAAAAACTTTAATACACTAGTGGAGCCTCCATTCTCTCCCCCCCCCCCCTATCTCTGTTTTATCTCCCCCATTTCTGAGAGAGCCGTTCCGGAGATACAGGGAGAGATGGATTAAAGTTTTAACACAGAGAAAGCAGAGACTTCGGTGACAGCTGCCAGAACTACCCATACTACACTGCTGAATGGCGTTTTACTACATTATGAAGGTGAGGGTCCTAAGAGACCATTAGAGGATTGAATAACAATAGGATCTTTACTCCATCTACCTCATACACCTCCAATTGAACAGGAAAACGGCATCCATTCATAGACTTTTCTAATTAACCCATCAACTCCCAGCAGCATCACTCATGCCCTATAGAGTGCTTTTGATCTGACACCCGTTTTATACGTTTTATGAACACTGAATGATGTCCTAAGTGTGATATTTTAAACACACCTGCACCAACATTGTAGAATTGCACATGTTATTTTATACCTTTTACATTTAATTTTATGTGTATTCCTCTTTATGACTTTTTTGTGGTTTTTTTCACTCGACTATTTATGGTTAATACACCTAGCTAGACGTCAGGTATAGTGATTAACATCCCTGGCAGTAACTAGCTTACTACTAGTAGCACTATTGTCACTGTTCACTTTTTATGCGATTTGCACATTTATGATACTTTTATGGTCTATGGATAATGTTCTTAGCTAGATGCTACGCTATTGAGATCTGCATCCCTAGCAGCCACTAGCTTATCATCAACATTACCATTGTCACAATTCACTTTACTATGTGATTTGCACATTTATGAGACACAGTTATTATATACGTTTGCCCATTCACCTCATTTTTATTTAATATTGCGCGAAATCTTCTTATCTTACATTCCTATTAAGTGTTGTGTGAAAACACCTTAATTTTGCTGCAATATTATTGGTCACCTTTATACGTTTATTTTGTGACACTTTGTCACTTACCTTATTTATTTCCACACCTGACCAGCGCAAGGGACACTATTACATTTACTCTCATTATATATGTCTACGGAACTGGCCGCTACACTCTTCTGGCTGATTCCCGTAACATGTCGCTACAATTGGTTTTAATTGTCTGAAATCATATATGCACACCTTTTTGTCTTTTTATGAATTTCCTTAATAAAATGTTTATGTTTTTTATCTAAGTTAGTTTGTGTATTTTTGGCACCGCTATAATCCTTGAAATCCTCCCCCCCCCTTTACATGCATTCTTTCATTAGTGGGATGAGGTGCTGTATTACACTGAGGACTACCCAACCACCTCTATTATATATGGACTATATTTGGACTATCTATGGCTATATATGGACTATATATGGATTATATATGGTCTCTGAATCATCGCAAGTATGATGATTGATTTGAGAAAAGTCCTGGACAGCCGCACTCAAAATGATAATCGCCTTTATTGATAAAAACAACAAAAGTACATGCCGCAGCAAGAAGTACAGGAAACTGAAGCGTTTCACACTATAGTTGGTGCTTAATCATCGCAAATAATTAAAACATTTTGTAACTATATTTTTTTATGTTTTTTCATTGTTTTCCATCATATTTTTGTCTTTTTAGGTCTAAAATATAGGGCACGTTTAAAAACGGTTATAAACGAAAATGCGTCTAAACGTCGGTACCCGCGTTTAGCCACGTTTGCCGTCTGAAATGTGGAAATCTTCTGCGTCTGAACCCATTTTTTGCTTCCAAAGAAACGCTGTTAAACGCAACTGCAAAAAACAGCAATAAAGGAGACTGTGTACATGGTCACATAGGATAACATTGAATGAGTTCGGGGGAAGTTGAAAAAAGCGCCCAGCTGCCTCTGAACGCGCGTTTAACAGCGTCCCATGTACATGGGGCCTAAAAGCCAAATTGAGGAATACATGGAGGGCTCATGCACACTGCATCTCAAAGGAGCTCAAAGAAGCTCAAAGGAGCTCAAATAAGCGGCTCCTAAAGGGCTTTTGAACTCTTATTTTTTTCTGCCTAGAAACTCCCCTCCATGTTAACCAATGTGTCCATACACACGATGGCTATTTCTGGCATTTTCAGGGATATACAGAGGCAGGTAGGCAGAAAAAAAAAAACCCACCACCAAACTCGGGTTTTTGAGTGGAGCTCGTGCCCCACAGAGCTCAAAAGAGCATGAAAACGTTTGTTTCAGCTTTTTGTTTTGTTTATAGAGTGGTTAAGAAAATACTATCTAGGAGGGTTTGTGAAAAAAAACAAAAAACGCTTATGCTCAAAAAAGTTCGAAAGAGCTCGATAAAAATTATGAGAAAGATCACAAAAAGGAACAAACTTCTTTAAGCTTTTATAGACAGAAATAAAAGCTCAAAACGCCTGTAAAAAGCAGCTTTTTTTATTTTTGAGCTGCAGTGTGTTTGAGCCCCTAATGCCGCGTACACACCACCGGTTTAGCCATCGGAATAAACTCCAAAGGTTTCTCCGATAAAACTCTGAGGGAATTCCATTCAAGCGGTCTTGCCTACACACGGTCAAACCCAAAGTCGGATCAAAGTCGGACCGCCCAGAACGCTGTGACACACAACACGTACGACAGGACTAGTAAAAGGAAGTTCAATAGCCAGTAGCCAATAACTTCCGTCTCGTACTTGCCTCAGAGCATGCGTCGTTTTTGGTCCATCGGAACAGCATACAGATGAGAGGGTTTCCCGATAGGAAATATTTAGAACATGTTCCATTTCTAGGTCAGTCAGAATTTTCTACGTAAAAAGTCCGAAGAGGCCTTCACACGATTGGAATATAAGATGAAAAGCTTCCGTCGGACGTTTTCTGTCGGACATTCCGCTCGTGTGTACGCGGCTTAAGGGAAATCACCCGCCAGAAGGATGGAAAGGGCTGCAGCATATTCTTTACACATGTGCAATGCCGAAAAAATGTGTTCGTTTTTATGTCATTTGTTTTGCTTTTTTTGTTTTTCGGGTCATTGGTTATGGGGACAAGGTGCCAATTCGTAGATTCGTAAAAATTTGAATTTGTTATGCTCCATTTGTTTAGATGCGGCATTCGTTATTTCGATAATTCACAAAAATCCAAAATTCGAAAATTCAAAAATCCAAAAATTCGGAAATTCGAAAATCCAAAAATAAGAATGAAAATCCAAAAATTCGAAAGAACAAAAATCTGAGAATTTGAAAATCCGAAATAATAATTAACTAATAATAACTATTAATTACATAAGGACCCGGCCTATTTTTCAGACTTGGTGTTTACAAGTTAAAATCCATTTCTTTTTACTAGAAAATTAATTAAAACCCCCAAACATTATATATTTTTTTTCAGACACCCTAGAGAATAAAATGGCGGTCGTTGTAATACTTTGTCACATCTTATTTGCGCAGCGGTCTTACAAGCGTAATTGTTTGGGGGAAAAGATGCACATTTTTTAATTAAAAAATAAGACAACAGTAAAGTTAGCCCAGTTTTTTTATATTGTGAAAGATGATGTTACGCCAAGTAGATTGATACCCAACATGTCACACTTCAAAATGGAATGGCAACAAATGTTTACCCTTAAAAATCTCCATAGGCGACATTTAAAAAGTTCTACAGGTTTCATCTTTTGAGTACAGAGGAGGTCTAGGGCTAGAATTATTATTATCAGTCTGACACACCACATCTCCGATCGTAGTAAAGAGCCTCTTTACCACGTGATACGCTGTGACCAATCATGGCTGATCACAGCGTGAGCCAGGAAGTGCCGGTAATCGGCTTTCCTCAGGTTGCGCTGACAGGGAGAGCGATTGGCGGCTCCCCTGTCAGAGGGGGGGGGGTGTCTGCACTGATAATCAGCACATTGATTATCAGAGCTGCCCCCATCAGAGTTGCCCACCATAATGCCAATTAGTGCCCAATAGCTGCCAGTCAGTGCCCTCTCAAATCGCCAATCAGTGCCCATTAGTAACACCTGTCAGTGCCCTTCACAGATGCCCATCAGTAATGCCTTTAGTACCTCCTCATCAGTGCCACCTATGAGTGCCCATCAGTACCCTTCAATGCTGCCTAGCAGTGCCCATCAGTGCCACATATTAGTGCCCATTAGTGCAGCCTATCAGTGCCACCTATTAGTGCCCATTAGTACTGCCTATTAGTGCCCATTAGTGCTGCCTATCAGTGCCCCTCAGTTCTGCCTATCAGTGCCCATCAGTGCCACCTATCAGTGCCCTACACTTCAGCCCAACAGTGCCACCTATTAGTGCCTATCAGTGCCACATATTAGTGCCCATCAGTGCCGCCTATCAGTGCCACCTATTAGTGCCCATTAGTGCTGCCTATCAGTGCCCCTCAGTGCTGTCTATCAGTGCCCCTCAGTGCTGCCTATCAGTGCCCATCAGTGCCGCCTATCAGTGCCCTACAGTTCAGCCTATCAGTGCCACCTATTAGTGCCCATCAGTGCCCCTAAGTGCTACCTTTCACTGCCCATCATTGCCACCTATCAGTGCCCATCATTGCCACCTATCAGTGCTGCCTATCAGTGCCACCTATCAGTGCCCATCAGTGCTGCATATCAGTGTAGCCTATCAGTGCCCATCAGTGCTGCCTATCAGTGCCCATCATTGCCACCTATCAGTGCTGCCTATCAGTGCCACCTATCAGTGCCCATCAGTGCTGCATATCAGTGTAGCCTATCAGTGCCCATCAGTGCTGCATATCAGTGCCCATCAATTCAACATATTAGTGGCTCCTCATCAGTGCCACCTTATCAGTGCCGCTTCATCAGTGCCACCTCATCAGTGTCCATCAGTGCCGCTTCATCATTCCTGCCTCATCAGTGCCACCTATTAGTGCCCATCATTGCTGCCTACAAGTGCCCATCAGTGCCGCCTAAACATTTTTTTTTGCAAAAATGTCAGTCTTTTTTAGTTTGTTTAGCAAAAAATAAACCCCCCAGAGGTGATTAAATACCACCAAAAGATAGTTCTAGTTGTGTGAAAAAATGATAAAAATGTCCTATGTGTACAGTGTTGTATGACCGAGTAATTGTCATTCAAAGTGTGAGAGTGCTGAAAACTGAAAATTGTCCTGGGCAGGAAGGGGGGAAGTGCTCGGTATTGAAGGGGTTTAGTACCAAAGTTTGGCATCATTCCACGAGCGTGTGCAATTTTGAAGCGTGACATGTTCGGTATCTATGTGCAGGGTACACAGTACAGTAGCTGGAAATACTTCAATGAGCCTACACAAGCATCTGGCTGCAGGTAGCTATACTGTAGGTGAGACTGTGCAGGGTACACAGTACAGTAGCTGGAAATACTTCAATGAGCCTACACAAGCACCTGGCTGCAGGTAGCTATACTGTAGGTCAGACTGTGCAGGGTACACAGTACAGTAGCTGAAAATACTTCAATGAGCCTACACAAGCACCTGGCTACAGGTAGCTATACTGTAGGTGAGACTGTGCAGGGTACACAGTACAGTAGCTGGAAATACTTCAATGAGCCTACACAAGCACCTGGCTGCAGGTAGCTATACTGTAGGTCAGACTGTGCAGGGTACACAGTACAGTAGCTGGAAATACTTCAATGAGCCTACACAAGCACCTGGCTGCAGGTAGCTATACTGTAGGTGAGACTGTGCAGGGTACACAGTACAGTAGCTTGAAATACTTCAATGAGCCTACACAAGCTCCTGGCTGCATATATATACACAATACACTTTAACTGCAGCTAACTGATTCGACCTGCCTACTCTATCTAACCTAAATCAAATGACACTGTCTCTCTCTCTATCTCTGAACGCCGAAACACACTACACAGGGCCGCCGTGCAGGCGACCTTATATAGTGTGGGGCATGTACTAAACCCCCTGAGCCATAATTGGCCAAAGCCTCCTTGGCTTTGGCCAATTACGGCTCTGTGTTCAGACGGCGCTGTGATTGGCCAACCATGCGGGTCATAGTGCATGCTTGGCCAATCATCAGCCAGCAATGCACTGCGATGCTGCAGTTAATTATGGGCCGTGACGCGCCACTCAAATTTGGCATGAACGGCCCATATCGTTCCTAATTCGGCGAACGACCGAACAGCCGATGTTCGAGTCGAACGTGCGTTCGACTCAAACACGAAGTTCATCCCTAATTAGGATATTAATAAGAACATTGCGTTTTTAAATGAATATAATATACATACTAATATATGTGATTTAGAAGTTAAAGGAAACTTATATTGTATATGATAAATGATTTTACATATAGGTCCTCTTGGCCCACTCCTCATGAATGTCAAAGTTTAGTGACTGAATAACCCCCACCCTTGCGGGAGAGGTGGGAGGAAAGATATGTCCCAGGAAAGCCCGCAATTTTCTGTAGGACTACAAGTCAATTAAGAACATTTCCTTTTAACGAAGGAGGGGTCGGATTTTAGGAGAAGGTGGGGGCTGAATTTAGGAATATAAAGCTAGTAACAGAGAGTTTGGGAGACACTCACGCACACCAGGAGGACATTGCTGTCACATCTACACACACACATCTGATTCAATCTTCATCTTATGAATATTATACATTATTATTAATGACATTCTATACTTTGATATTGTTCTTGTAATATTTTGCTATTTTTATTATTAAATCAATTTTTGAGTTTTTACAGGAAAACTGAACGGACCTTCTTGGAACTTTCCTCATCAATATGAATTATTGAAATATTAATATTATTACCGTAAAAACGAAAATTCAACATACTGACATTTATAGGTAAAGGTGATCCAGGGAATATCTGATTGATTGCCTCTCATGGGATCAGGAAGGAATTTTTCCCCTGCTGCAGTAAATTGAATCATACTTTGCTGGAGTTTTTTCACCTTCTTCTGGATCAACTGTGGGTGAAGGATTGTGTGTATGAGGATTGTGTGATTTTTATTAATTTAACTGGATGGACTTGTGTCTTTTTTCAATCTGACTAATTATGTAACTATGTATGTCGGATATTGTAACATGAGTCTCTTATATTGTAATGTGGGGCGTGTTCTCTAATAATGGGAGGCGTGTTCTGTAGTAATGGGGGGTGTGTTCTCTAGTAATGGGGGTGTGTTCTGTAGTAATGTGGGGCGTGTTCTCTAGTAATATGGGGGTGTTCTCTAGTAATGGGGGTGTGTTCTCTAGTAATATGGGGGTGTTCTCTAGTAATGGGGGTGTGTTCTCTAATAATGTGGGGGGTGTTATCTAGTAATGGGGGTGTGTTCTGTAGTAATGGGGGCATTTTCTGTAGTAATGGGGGCGTGTTCTGTAGTAATGTGGGGTGTGCTCTCTAGTAATGGGGGCGTGTTCTCTAGTATTGTGGGGCGTGTTCTGTAGTAATGTGGGGCGTGTTCTCTAGTAATGTTGGAGTGTTCTGTGTAATGCAGGGCGATGCGTATCCTGAACTGCACAGGGAGAAGTCACAGGTAAGTCACTATAATGAGATATCGATTAATAGGGAGCGTCTACCTTCCCAGCATGCTCTGCACACCATGGCTCAGTGTTCTCTTTGTAAATGGTTCTGTTCAGCCTGTCAGTTTCCCCCACCCCCAGAAAACAGATCACCCCCAGTATAAATAGGAGAGGTATGCAGGTGATTAGCTCTACTCTGTCCCTCAGAACACAGCCCATCAATATACAGCCCCTCAGTGCCCATTCCCTCTCTACCCAGCCCCTCAGTGCTCAGCCCCTCTCTACCCAGCCCCTCAGTGCTCAGCCCCTCCGTACATATCCTTGAAATATCCAGCCCATCAGTGCCTAACTCATCAGTATCCAGACCCTCAGTGCCCAATCCCTCAGTATCCAGCCCTTAAGTACCTAGCACATCACTGCCCATTCCTTAATTTCCCAGTCTCCTGGTACCCAGCCCCTCAGTACCGTCTCCTGGCACCCAGCCCCTCAGTACCCAGCCTCATGGTACCCAGCCCCTCAGTACCCAGCCTCATGGTACCCAGCCCTTCAGCACCTAGCTCATCACTGCCCATTCCTTCCGTACCCAGTTTCCTGGTACCTAGACCCTCAGTTCCCAGCCCTCAGTACCAAACCTCCTGGTATCCAGCATCCCAGTACCCAGCCCCTCTGTTCTCAGCCCCTCAGTTCTCAGCCCCTCAGTACCCAGTCTCCGGGTACCCAGCCCCTCAGTACCCAGTCTCTGGGTACCCAGCCCCTCAGTACCCAGTCTCCAGGTACCCAGCCCCTCAGTACCCAGTCTCCTGCTACCCAGCCCCTCAGTACCCAGTCTCCTGCTACCCAGCCCCTCAGTACCCAGTCTCCTGGTACCCAGCCCCTCAGTACCCAGTCTCCTGGTACCCAGCCCCTTAGTACCCAGTCTCATGGTACCCAGCCCCTCAGTACCCAGTCTCCTGGTACCCAGCCCCTCAGTACCCCGCCTCTCGGTTCCCTAGCACTTTGGTACCCAGCCCCTTAGTACCCAGCCTCTACATGTGTTATGTGAAATATGGAGAATTTGATGTCTTCTAGTACAATGTTCCGAGCATAATGTGCTATCTACCATCATTTTTTGCTGTTATTTATTTTTTTATCACTGGGGGCTCAGCAGACCTCTAGGTTTTTTACTCACCCCATTCTACGGTGGATGGAAACTAGGGAAAGCTCCCCATCCCCCCAGGTCAGTTTCCTCCTGAACAGGGAGAGGGAACCCCCTGAGACTGGACATGGTATATCTATTGGTCTATATCCTCCTTTGCTTTTAATGCCTGCTGAACGTTAGCACACCAATTGTATCCAATCAGGGGAGGCTCTAGGTGCTCTTCGTGGATGGACTGACAACTGCTCAATATACGAAAGAACACGTCCTCAGTTTCCCTTTAGATGTGCATGTTCCTCCCTGCTGGCTACTGTGTTCTACAGATTTTTGCCGTGCATTCTGCTGATCAGTTCCCTGATTACACAGAGCATAACCGAGTAATCAGCAGATTGCACAGGTAACATCAGCACCCAATCACCAGCATGCACTTCTAAAGGGATGTTGGGGATGTGTTCTTTCATGGGAACAGAAGTACAGTGCCTGACACTAGCCCTAAAGGTCACACCAACACACGACAAAGGGCAAAAATGATTGGCAGCAGAGAATTCTAATAACTGTAAAAGGTGGGCCAACACCAGTATGGATCAGGAGGGTAGGGAATTGATGAGGGGCTTTGTGCTGGAGTACCTGAGCTTGCTACTCCTCGTGAGTGGACCATAGAGCTGCTCCTCTCTCTGCAATGACATCCAGAGGCTTGGTTTTGATGTACCTGAGCTAGCCCATCCTCATGGGTGGGCCATTGAGCTGCTCCCCTCCATGCGGTGACACCCAGAGGCTGTGTGTTGAATTACCTGAGCTAGCTGATCCTTGTGGGTAGGCCACAGAGCTGTTTCTCTCTCTCTCCAGTAACATCCAGAAGCTGTGTGTTAAAGTACCTGAGGTAGCTGATCCTCATGGGTGGGCTACAGAACTGCTGCTCTCTCTGCAGTGACACTCAGAAGCTGTGTGTTGGAATACCTAAGCTAGATGATCCTCATGGGTGGGTCACAGAGCTGGTTATCACTATGCAGTGATATTCAGAGGCTGTGTGCTGAAGTACCTGAGCTAGCTGATCCTCGTGGGTGGGCCATAGAGCTGCTCCCTTCTCTGCAAGGACACCCAGAGGCTGTATGCTGAAGTACTTGAGCTAGCCGTTCCTCATGGGTGGGCCATAGATCTGCTCCCTTCTCTGCAGTGACACCCAGAGGCTGTGTGCTGAAGTTCCTGAGCTAGCTGTTTCTCATGGGAGGGCCATAGAGCTGTTCTCTTCTCTACAGTAATAACCAGAGTCTGTGTGCTAAAGTAGCTGAGCTAGGTGTTAAGTAATGGAGAGATTTATTTCATTTCAGATTATGAGAATCCTGGATGAGAACGAAGAGGCATGTTTACCTTCCCTCCAGCGGGAGAGCCGCATCATAGAGCGCACTCTACAGCAGGAAGGTGCTGGTAAAATATATATAGGAAGTCCATATCCATTGAGAGAAGGATAGTTATGATGATTGCAGGAGTGTATCTGAGAGTAGAGAGGCAGCAGGGGGCACCGGTGGGGTAGAGAGGCAGCAGAGGGCACCGTTGGGGTAGGGATGCAGCAGAGGGCACTGCTGGGGTAGAGAGGCAGCAGAGGGTACTAATGGGGTAGAGAGGCAGCAGAGGACACTGATGGGGTAGAGAGGCAGCAGGGGGCACGGGTGGGGTAGAGAGGCAGCAGAGGGCACGATGCGATAGAGAGGCAGCAGAGGGCACCAATGGGGTAGAGAGGCAGCTGGGGACACGGGTGGGGTAGAGAGGCAGCAGAGGGCACCGATGCGGTATAGAGGCAGCAGAGGGTACCAGTAGAGGAGTGTACCAGGCCAGACAACAACAGAGCATAACAGAGGCTTTGTGGAGACATAGGCTCAGCTCAGGCGTAGTGATGAAACCTGAAAGAAGACCCTGGATCCTGGGAAAGGTTTTCATTACATAGGGAATACAGCCAGGTCTACAGACCCCACAAGAGGAGTAAACTTCTGTAACATCACCCACATCTAGCAGAGGGCGCTCTGGTTCACAGGTTTTGTCTCTCTGTTTGCAGCGGACATGGCGTGGTCTCTGTTCTGTAATCTGGGCTTTCCTCTGGACCTCATTGGCTTGATATTGGAGGAGTGGGGCTCTTCTCGGGACAAGGCAGCCCTGCAGGATCTTGCAGAGGAGGAGGAAAAGGTCAGAGGATATGTAAGGTCTGCCGTTGTATATACAATGTTTATATATAGTTCTATACTTCCTTTTATAATAGAAGATACATGGTAAAGTTCTATGTGCAGCTCGTAGATCTATAGTGCTTTGTCTATGTTGTCTTCATTATGATCGGGGCTAAACATTACATAATATGTCTTTTTCGTAGGAAATCTGAAACTTTTCTGAACGTGTCACGTTTACTACATACAGCCAGCAGGGGATGCAATGGATTCAGCTTACAATCATTTTACTACTATGTTGTGAATAGCCTGTAGTCTGATCTGGTGTGAAAACCCTCCATTCCTTCTCTTGACATATTATACCAGGACATACTTGGTGTGACCAGGAGGTACTTGGTATATTCTACCAGGATGTTCTTGGTGTGACCAGGAGGTACTTGGTATTTTCTACCAGTACATGCTTGGTGTGACCAGGAGGTGCTTGGTATGTTCTATCAGAACATGCTTGGTGTGACAAGGAGGCACTTGGTATGTACTACCAGGACATGCTTGGTGTGACCAGACGGTACTTGATATGTTCTACCAAGACATGCCTGATGTGACCAGGAGGTACTTGCTATGTTCTACCAGGACATGCTTGGTGTGACCAGGAGGTACTTGCTATGGTCTACCAGGACGTACTTGGTATGTTCTACCAGGACGTGCTTGGTGGGACCAGGAGGTACTTGCTATGGTCTACCAGTATGTAGTGGGTGTGACCAGGATGTAGCTGGTATTGTGAAATAAAGTGTGTCCCTTAGTGATAGGACTTGTCTCCTTCTTTGTATTTTTATCCTGATCGAGTTTTGTGTTCTCAGAGAAAGTTGAGGAATCAGCAGGCAGAGGGGGCTGTAGGTTGTCTGCGGCTGGACATCCACTCTCTAGCAGAACTATAGCGTAGGGGGTCCCGGCTACTGATGACTCCCCGAAATATGGCTATACCCTGGGGGATGATGGGAAATATGGTAAGTTCAGTCTTACATCTCCAGCCTGGTTAGTATACTATTATAGGGGGAGGGTTGTGTACCATATGGTCAGGATGCTGGCTCTTGGTATGGTCATAGTGTATCTAAGAAGCACTAATACTGAGATACTGATATTGGGTTATTAATACTGAGGTACTGATATTGGGTTATTGATCCTGAGTTACTGATAACGGGGTATTGATTTTTGACTTGATACATCTAGAGAGTGACCGGGGTTCTCTGTCTGCAGTGTTCAGTCCCTGCCCGGCCACCATCCTGATGCTGTACAAGGACCAGTCATTACAACAGTGTGGTCAGCAGAGGTCAGTACTGTGGGGTCATCCTGGACCGGACCTGTTACTACGCTGAGCAGGGGGGACTTTGTGCATGAAGGCGAGCAGGTAAGAGATTCCCTACAACAGGTAACATGGATCAATCCTTTCTATATTACATGGAGAGCGTATACCAAGATATAGCGGAGGGCACCAACATCAATCCCCAGCAACAGCCACTCCCCCAAGGGCAAACAGCTTACAGTAAAGAAGCCCTTCCTGTACTGATCACCTCTCCTCCATTTATATAGCACTTTCAGTAAAGAAGTTATCCCTTTACTGATCACCACTCCTCCATACACAGCTCTTACAGTAGAGAATCCCTCCTTGTACTGATCACCTCTCCTCCATAAGATAGCTGTGTACAGACCTTGAGAAATCCTTCTACTGACCATGCACCTTTTCTGTGCTCCACACAGGATGTCCTGTTTCCGGTGGAGTACATACACCAGGCTGGAGGTTATGTCCTACACGAGGTGATGGCCACGAAAGACCTGAGGGTTGGAGAACGTGTGGTGCTGTTGCTGGATGAGGTATCTGTGGGAAGTCCTGTGGGTGTCCTCAGCTGCTGGGCTGTGATCTCACTATGCTCCCGTCTTCTCGCAGGCACAGCACACTGCGTGTATGGAGAAGCACACCTCTACCCATCTGCTGAACTTTGCCCTGAGCCAGGTTCTGGGGGAGAGCGCGGCACAGCGCGGGTCACATGTCACTGCTGAGCGACTGTGGTTTGATGTCAGCGTCATGGTGAGAAGCGGGATAACACGTAGTGGTGGGAGCTAGAAAACTGCAAGCCTGTTCATTGAAGGGAGAAGATCTCTGAGGTAAATTGCCCAACCCCTAGTAGGATGGACACTAAGGGAAAAGTTGCTCCTCCCCCAGTTATCATTGCCCGAGGGGGACAGACACTGGAAATCCTCCTCTACCAAGTGTCTCTTCCACTTCTTCCCAGTTGGAGTGGACTCTTCCCTGGTTAGTGGTGGGATTGGGGGACTCTTTCTCCTCACTGGTTAGTGGTGGGATTGGGGGACTTTTTCTCCTCACTGGTTAGTGGTGGGATTGGTAGACTCTCTCTCCTCACTGGTTAATGGTGGGATTGGTGGACTTCTGCTCCCTGGTTAGTGGTAGGATTGGTGGATTCAATTTTCTTCCTGGTCAGTGATAGGATTAGTGGACATATACTCCCTGGTTAGTGGTGGGATTGGTGGACATCTACTCCCTGGTTAGTGGTGGGATTGGTGAACTCTTTCTTCTCCCTAGTTAGTGGTGGGTTTGGGGGACTCTTTATCCTCCCTGGTTAGTGGTTGGATTGGTGGACATCTCCTCCCTGGTTAGTGGTAGGATTGGTGGACATCTACTCCCTGGTTAGGGGTAGGATTGGTGGACATCTACTCCCTGGTTAGTGGTGGGATTGGTGGACTCTTTCTCCTCCCTAGTTATTGGTGGGATTGGGGGACTCTTTCTCTTCCCTGGTTAGTGGTAGGATTGGTGGACTCTCCTTCCTGGTTGGTAATAGGAGTTCCACATTTGTTTTTTTGCACCTGTTTACTTGGAACCCCCCAAAACAAAACAAAAAACAGCAAACTATTGAATCTTCTGTAAAGCCCCTCCCATGAGGTTTGTCCCTTTTTGTCTCACGCAGTTTGTATATTTTAGGGGCCGGTGAGCGGTCAGCAGCTGCAGGAAGTTGAGAAGAAGTTCCGAGATGTGATTGGACAGAATCAGGAAGTTTATACTGCGGAGATCCCACTCACAGATGCCAAAAGTATCCCGGGTCTTCGCAGTGTGGACAAGGTATGTCATTTACTTCACAATGCCCTGAATGGGTGTAATCCATCCAGAGTCCGGGGAAAGAACTCACAAGTTCTTTTACTTTCGAGAATCAGAACAACAACCCCTCCCCCTCCAGAACTGTGACTCCTCCCCTTTCTCCAAAGCACTGACTCCTCCCCCTTTAGAGCAGTGATTCCTTCTCTTCCAGAGCAGACTCCTCACCCTCTCTTTATAGCAGTGACTCCCCCCCTACCTACTCTGTTCAGGCTCTGTAGGAAGATTTCAGTCAGAGAGTGACAGTCTGAAAGGACACAGCTTCCGCTGTGCACCATCTGTAGATAACCCACAGTGCTCTGGGAATTCCGTGTTAGAAGTACGTCTGTTAAATGTTTATTTGTGAAGCTTCTAACTTGTGAAAGAAATTCAAAATTCATATTTTTTTGCTATATTTTAATTGGACCAAAAACTTCCAATGGATTTGGGGGGTGTAGTGCTCTATCCTCCACGATCTAGTCTGGGAACCCTTTCCTTTCCTGTTTGTGATGTATCAATACCTCAGCCACCAATCAGATACAAACCTCCTTTAAATCTCTGAATCTGATTGGTAGTATATTAGGAAAATGGAAGGATTTATGAAGAAGGCCCACCTACACCACATGTCAGCTTCCATTTGGAATCTGTCTGCAGGGATTGCACAAAACTTAGTCTTTTTCCACTTTTTTTTTTATTATGATTTTTATTGAAATGTTTTTTATACAAATAAAAACATGTGTAGAATCATTCAAGTTTTGTATACAACATATATCATATCTGAAAAAAGCAGTCACATCGCTACCAATATAACGAAAATCTAGACATGAGCCATTAGGCAAATAGATGGGTATCCAATGAGAGGTCAGTTCAGAGGAGTGGTACATCAGCGGGGGATAAGGAACTTATACCAGGATTAAGGTCTGAATGATCCCACAGATCCCAGATTTTGGAAAATTGTGGGAGGGTATCATGTACAATTGCGGTAAGGCGTTCCATCCTACAGATCTGCTCCAACGTTTGTAGGACCTGTGAGAGAGAAGGCTGGGAGGGGGAAAGCCATTGTAAAGGTATTGCCCGTTTTGCAGCAAGTAAAATAAAGTTGGCCAATTTTTGAGCACATTTAAAGAGGCCAAGGATCGGTAGACCTAACAGAAAGTGGACAGTATCCAGTGGGAGAGGGACACTAAAAAAGTCCTGTATAAAGGTCTGAATGGCCATCCAAAATGGGCGTATTAGTGGGCAGTCCCAAAAAATGTGGAAATGCGCGCCAATGTCTCCACGGCATCTCCAGCATACCCGAGGAGTAGGGATGAGCTTCGACTTCGAGTCAAACTCATAATCGACTCGAACATCGGCTGTTCGCAAGTTCGCCGAACAGCGAACAATTTGGGGTGTTCGCAGCAAATGGGAGAAATCAAAAGTGCTAATTTTAAAGGCTTATATGCAAGTTATTGTCATAAAAAGTGTTTGGGGACCTGGGTCCTGCCCCAGGGGACATGGATCAATGCAAAAAAAAGTTTTAAAAACATCTGTTTTTTCGGGAGCAGTGATTTTAATAATGCTTAAAGTCGAACAATAAAAGTGTAATATCCCTTTAAATTTCGTAGCTGGGGGTGTCTATAGTACGCCTGTAAAGGGGCACATGTTTCCCATGTTTAGAACAGTCTGACAGCAAAATGACATTTCAAAGGAAAAAAAGTCATTTAAAACTACTCGCGGCTATTGCATTGCCGACAATACACATAAAAGTTCATTGATAAAAACGGCATGGGAATTCCCCACAGGGGAACCCCGAACCAAAATTAAAAAAAAAAAAATGACGTGGGGGTCCCCCTAAATTCCATACCAGGCCCTTCAGGTCTGGTATGGATATTAAGGGGAATCCTGCGCCAAAATTAAAAAAAAAAAAAAACGGCATGGGGTCCCCCTAAAAAGGGTTGTGGGGATGAGGCCCTCGTCCTCATCAACATGGGGACAAGGTGTTTTGGGGGGCTACCCCAAAGCACCCTCCCAATGTTGAGGGCATGTGGCCTGATACGGTTCAGGAGGGGGGGCGCTCTCTCATCCTCCCCTCTTTTCCTGCTGCCTGCTAGGTTGCATGCTCGGATAAGGGTCTGGTATGGATTTTTAGGGGGAACCCACGCCCTTTTTTTTCTTATTTTGTCCGGGGTTCCCCTTAAAATCCATACCAGACCTGAAGGGTATAGATTTTGAGGGGGACCCCACGCCATTTTTTTAAAAATTTTGGCTGGGGTTCCCCTTAATATCCATACCAGACCTGAAGGGGCTGGTATGGAATTTAGGGGGACACCCCACGTTATTTTTTTTTAAATTTTGGTTCGGGGTTACCCTGTGGGGAATTCCCATGCCATTTTTATCAATGAACCTCTATGTGTATTGTCGGACCGGCAATGCATTAATAGCTGCAAGTAGTTTTAAATGACTTTTTTTTCCTTTGAAATGTCATTTTGCTGTCAGACTGTTCTAAACACGGGAAACATGCGCCCCTTTACAGGCATACTATAGACACCCCCCAGGTACGAAATTTAAAGGGATATTACACTTTTATTGTTTGACTTTAAGCATTATTAAAATCACTGCTCCCGAAAAAACTGACGTTTTTAAAACTTTTTTTTGCATTGATCCATGTCCCCTGGGGCAGGACCCGGGTCCCCAAACACTTTTTTATGACAATACCATGCATATAAGCCTTTAAAATTAGCACTTTTAATGATTCATGTTCGTGTCCCAAAGCCATTAACCGTGTTCACGTGTTCGAACAAATTTTTTGCCTGTTCGCATGTTCTGGTGCGAACCGAACAGGGGGGTATTCGGCTCATCCCTACCGAGGAGTCTAGGGATCATATCTATGCAAAATTTCAAGGGTTTTTTACCAAAAAAATTATATTTTTTAAGCTGTCTCTTTTTGTTCCACACATTGTGATGATTTGGAAATAGCCTCTCAAATCTTCTGCCATTGAGGGAGAGACATAGAGTGATTTACCAACTGGGACCATTTTTGCATATAAGAATGGAAAGTGTCTGTAATAGGGGTTGCGTTATGTAAGAACCTGTAGATGTCAGTAATGAGATGTGTTTGATATGGTCCAAGAGCACATAGAAGTTCAAACGGGGTAGGTCTATCAAGGCTCAAAGTAGAGGATTTAGAGGCAAAGTAGTGTCTAATCTGAAGGTAGGAATAAAATAATTGTTTAGGGATCTGGTATTTCTTTTGCAGTTCTTCAAAGGGTAGAAGTGTATGGGTGAGGGGATGTACAATGTTTTGAAGCTGGAAAATGCCTGCCTGTGTCAATGGAAGTGATCTACTGTATGATAGCTTGTCAGGGATATCAGGATTGAACAACACATTTAACAGCGGAGGACATGGGGATGCGAGAGAGAACTGACGGGAGCATTTCTTCCACATGGCAAGGGAGAATAACATTGGGCCTAGGCATATGCTTCTAAGTTGGCCTATGGAAGAGTTCAGATCCACCCAGATCATGGCACAGGGATGTACGGGTCTAGTGATGCTCATTTCAATCTCTGCCCATATGTTGGGTGCCCTTCTGGAGGACCAAGTGATAATTGTTTTAAGATGTGTGGCAAAATAATATTTAATAATATCTGGGGCTCCCAACCCACCCCGTGACTTGGGGGCAAACAGTACTGAGCTTGCGATCCTATGTGCTTTATAGTGCCAAATGAAGTTAAGAAATGCTCTCTGCATGGCTTTAAGTTGTGACATGGGAATAGCGATCGGGAGGGTATCAAATAGGTAAAGGAGTCTTGGCATTATAAACATCTTCAGGACATGGATGCGGCCCAACAAAGAAATGGTATAGATATCCCATTGTCGCAAGAGCCGGTCAATGTCCCGAAAGAGTGAGGGATAGTTAACTTGATATAAAGTTGAGTACAAGGAGGTTATATTTACACCTAAATATTTGAGGGAGTCTGGACACCAATGAAAAGAGTAGTTTTGTTTGAGAATGATGAGATCTGACGGTGGGATGTGTAGAGGTAGAGCTTCTGTTTTACTTGTATTGATTTTATATCCAGATATAGGATGAGATTAGGGAGAGAAATATGAGGTCTAGTCAAATTTAAAAGGACATCATCTGCAAAGAAGGACAGCTTATATTCTTTTTGGCATAACAGAACTCCCCGTATATCAGGGTGAATGCGAATGGCTGCAGCTAGGGGTTCTAGACAAAGAATGAAAAGGAGGGGGGGATAAAGGGCATCCTTGTCTGGTTCCATCACTTAACGAGAAAGATGACGATAAGCAAGAAGCTTGTTGAACTTGGGATTGAAGGACAGGAATATAGGGCACTTAGGGCTGCTATGAAAGGACCTTCAAATCCATAGTTGGAGAGGGTAGCAAACAGATATGGCCAGCTAAGTCGGTCGAAGGCTTTTTGCGCTTTAAGACTTAAGATTAGGGCTGGCCGGGATGTCTTGTTTAATAAGTCTATGAGGTCAACTGTACGTCTCGTATTGTCCCCTGCATGTCTGGCTCGTACAAAGCCCACATGGTCCTTATGTATAAGCCTAGGGATTATATGGGATAGTCTATTAGCCAGGACTTTTGTGAATATCTTGTAGTCTGAATTAAGTAATGCAATGGGCCTATAACTATCAGGGATGGAGGGATCTTTGCCAGGTTTTGGGATCACGGAAATATGGGCATGAAGAAATTGAGGGTGTGGTGTAGTCCCTTTGAATAGTGAAGCAAAAAGAGAGAGAACATATAGGGGCTTAAAATCGGTAGGAACGTTTTATAATAAGAATAAGGTAGACCGTCCAGGCCAGGGGATTTCTGGGTAGGAAGATGTTTAACTACCTCTTCCAACTCTTCGGGCGTGACTGCTGAATTCAGGGATGCGAGGTGTTCGGGTGAAAGTTTGGGTAGCTGTAGGTGTTCAAAGAATAGATCAAATTTCTCTTGTGTGAAACTATAGTTAGGATCTGTCTGTAGACAGTTATATAGTTGTTGATAAAATTCTCCAAAAAGTTTAGACATAGTAAAGGGGCAATAGGTGGGAGTTCCATCGGTTTGTCTGAGAAAGTCAGGGGAGGATTGAAAGGGACGGGGTTTTTAACTTGTTTACCAACATTTTATGAGCTTTTTTGAATATTCGTAGAATTTCTGCTTGGACCATAGAAGAGATTTATCAATTTTGCTCATCGTCTGGGATTTAAGTTGGTTTCGTAATCCTCCAAATGTCCAATAGATCTTTAGCTCTCATTCGTTTACGAAATGATTTAGAGAGGCGGTTAGTTTTGAAAGGTGAAGTTGATGTGAATAATGTACGTCTATCTTTGTCAGGAGACATAGTCACATTAAAATCCCCTCCAATCACCATAAAGGGTTGGGAAAATTTGTCTAGAGTGTCAAACATAGAGGATAGGAAGCTGATCTGACCAGAGTTGGGAGCATAGACATTGACAATAGTGAGGGATTGGGTGAAAAAAGGGCATTTCAGAATAATAAATGTGCCCTGGGGGTCCAGGTGGGAAGATGTAACTCGTAGAGGGCAAAGTCGGTTAATCAAAATAGCCACGCCCGCCTTTCCAGACGGATTGGAAGCCAGAAAAGATGTCGGGAAGTGCTTGCTAGCGAATTTGAGGGATCCCCCAGGGCAGAAATTAGTCTCCTGAACAAGGATTATGTCTGCCTTGGAAGTTTTAAACTCTTTCAAAGCCAGCCATCTCTTTTGAATAGAGTTTAAACCTTTAACATTATACGTCAGAAATTTCAGTGCCATAACAACTTAGTCAAAAGAAAAAACGTTAAATATTTTATACAATATAATATAGGGTAGGGATTCCATGGTGTGACGGAAGGGCCCGTGGAACTCAGAATCCCTTGGAAAGTAGGGGATGTCCTTGTTTCAGCTTCCCATATACATCTTATGTCTAAGTCACCCTGTGCTATCCTGGCACAGGGTGAGTAAGAAAATATATCTTGGAATACTTAAAATGGGACAGTAATATTTGTCCACAATATCTCCCAGGATGTATGTAGAGACTATTATTGGTTTGTTTGATTCTGAACTCAACCTGTTAATTGAGTGAGCTGATCACATTAGCCTCCAGGACTGGCTAGGAGATGAACTGTGGATGACTAGGCTGAGGAGGGGGAGATTGTTGTTTGTATTGTTAATTGTAATTAGCTCCTGCTATTGTGTTTATACTACTGTGTGAAGCTCGGTGCCCACAAGTCTGTCACCTGGTCTGGGTAAATTTTTTAGTAAATTAGCTCATGTTAATTAGGTTAGCTTTGAGTCAGCCTGCTGTATAAATGTGTGTAAGGTCTCAAATAAAGAGTTAGTCCTGATGTACTCCAAGACTGGTGTTGTCTACTTCTTGGGGGTTCCTATAGCCGGATCCATTGGACTCGTGTTCCAGAACTTAGGAAGCGGTATACTGACGGAAGCACTCAAGCGAAGTGAGGGACGTTCCGTGACACATGGTATACTGTAAAAGAAATACATATCAAGTATCTTAAGAACATGTGCAACAGTGGTAGAAAAGTAACTGAGTGATGTTGATTCTATGAAGATTAGCAGCCTTGGGTTAAGAAAAAAGGGAACCTGAGGAAAAAACAAAATGAAGAAGAAAAAATAAAAATAAAAGTCAAAAGGAAAAAAAAATTCTCAACGTCCAACAAGTAGAAACCTGGAAGGCTGGATGCCACCAGGAAGCCCAGGTCTAAGCCATGGGTCAGGAGGGGGAGCATGGGTACTTCCGAACATAGGGACCGGGAGGTCTCCCACCACTCTTCGGAGTAAAAATTGCCCGGAATCCAAAAACAAAAAATGAACTATTAACAAACCATTTATCCAGGGCAGCTGTAGTATAACAAGCCACACATCCCCCGGGTCAGGGGGTGTATGAACCCACTAGTGGGTTGTTAACCACTCAAAAAAAACCACAGTGACTGGAGGGTCAAATAAAATGGTATATTCAGCCTCAGTCAGTGGAAAGGGTATTCAAATTGGAATCTTGAGGTGTGGCGCTTCTGGGGTGTGAAATTTGACTTGGATGGCTTTTGTCTCACCGGTGTCCAAATGCGACTCAGAGCCATCAGTGGTTTAGGAGTAGTTGGGAGAGGCGGAGGGTCTTCGTCAGGGAGGGGTGGTAAACCCAAGTTGGGCAGAAAGGTGTCACTCTCCTGTAGATCACCTAAGGAGTATTGTATGCCATCCTGCGATGCAGAAAGGCGAAAGGGTAAACCCCATCGATACATTACTTTGTGGAATTGAAGATGCAGGGTTAAAGGGCGAAGATTTCTCCTTCTCGCTAGAGTAATAGGTGAGAGGTCGCTAAAGATTTGGATCTTGGATTTCTTGAATTCAATTTGGGATTGGTTGCGGGTAACCAAGGTCAGAGCTTCTTTACTATCATAATAATGGAACCTGACAATCACATCTCTGGGGTTAGCCCCTGTTGGAGGTTTAGGGGCAAGTGAACTGTGAGCCCTGTCCAAACACCAGTCTATGTCAGGGATATTGGGGGCAACCACATTGAAAAGGCTTAAAAGGTAGGAACGGAGGTCTTTATCTTCCACAGCTTCAGGAATACCTCTGAATCTCAAATTTTGCCTGCATTCTCTGTTTTCAAGGTCTTCCTGATGGGCTTGGAGCTGGGTGATTATGTTTTTTGTGGTAGCATTGTCCTCCTCCAGCGCCTGTACATACTGCACCATCTCATCAAATTTATATTCTAGGGAGTCGGTGCGTTCTCCTAGTTGGTCGATTTCCCCTCTCAATTCTTTGGCTAGTTTTCCCACTTCTTGTGCGATGTTGTGGGTGATAGCCTGGGGCAGGGAGTGTAATTTAGCATCTAAAACTTCCGCTGTCAGCGGGGGGGGAGGTCCTGATGTAGGGGTGGGGGTAGTGTCAAAAAGAGTACCTGTGTTTAGTTCTGATTGCTCCAAAGTGGTCTGTGTGTCTTCGAGGGCTCCCGAAGTCATGGATGTCGGTCTACTTAGAAAGTGATCCATCTTGGAGGAGGCCTGAGGCTTAAGGGTTGCTGAGTAGTTGTGTCTTTGATCCCCAATTTTGCCCATGGGGTGTGCGGCCGCTGTGGAAGGCTGAAGAGGTGACTCCTGTGTATATTGTAGCTATAGGTCAGTCAGCGGGGGTCTTGGAGAGATGGTGGGAGATGGAGCCCCAGTTTCACATGTCTGTCATGATCGGAATCTTCACATATCAAGCGTTTTGCTCTTTGAGGACATGAGCATAAGGACTAGTGTCTTTAAATCTAACTGTAGGGGGAGGAATGTCCCTTTAAAGGCCTGATGTCAGTTCAGTAGAGAGTGTGTTGTAGGGCTGACAAGTACAGTACCTGACCGCGAGATTGTGTTTCCAGCGCGATACCATCGTGCTGGTTCTCGGCGACAGGGTACTGTGAATGTCGCGCTGGCTCACTCATCGGGAAAGGAAAACTTTGTTTTCCTTCCGCGATGAGTGACAGGCAGCGCTGACAGCTGTCTAGTATGAATCCTGAGGCGGGAACACCGCGCCAAATTTTAAATGAAAAAACCGGCGTGGGTTCCCCCCTAGGAGCATACCAGGCCCTTAGGTCTGGCATGGATTGTAAGGGGAACCCCCTATGCCGAAAAATCGGCGTGGGGGTCCCCCCCCAATCCATACCAGACCCTTATCCGAGCACGCAGCCCGGCCGGCCAGGAAAGGGGTGGGGACGAGCGAGCGCCCCCCCCCCCTCCTGAGCCGTACCAGGCCGCATGCCCTCAACATGGGGGGGTGGGTGCCTTGGGGGAGGGGGGGCGCCCTGCGGGGCCCCCCCCACCCCAAAGCACCTTGTCCCCATGTTGATGAGGACAAGGGCCTCTTCCCGACAACCCTGGCCGTTGGTTGTCGGGGTCTGCGGGCGGGGGGCTTATCGGAATCCGGGGGCCCCCCTTAATAAGGGGGCCCCCAGATCCCGGCCCCCCACCCTGTGTGAATGAGTTTGGGGTACATGGTACCCCTACCCATTCACCTAGGCAAAAGTGTCAATATAAAAAAAACACATTACACAGGTTTTAAGAATAATTTATTAGTCAGCTCCGGGGTCTTCTTCCGACTTCGGGGGGTCTCCTTCCGACTTCTCCCGGTGTTCGGCCTCTTCTCCCGGGCCCCGCCGCTATCTTCTTCCAGCTCTATTGCCAGCGAGGGGCCCGGTCTGCTGCCGCTGTCTTGCCGCCGCTGTCTCGCCGCCGCTGTCTTGTCGCCGCTGTCTCACCGCTTCTTCTCTTCTTTTCTTCTTCCCCGATGTTGACACGACGCTCTCTCCGGCTCGAATGCTGTGTGCGAGCTGCGGAGCCATTTATATAGGCGGTAACCCCGCCCCCTTACGACGTCATGGTCCCAGCATGCGCAGGGACTCTGGCGTCATAAGGGGGCGTGGCCCCAGAGTCCCTGCGCATGCTGGGACCATGACGTCGTAAGGGGGCGGGGTTACCGCCTATATAAATGGCTCCGCAGCTCGCACACAGCATTCGAGCCGGAGAGAGCGTCATGTCAACATCGGGGAAGAAGAAAAGAAGAGAAGAAGCGGCGAGACAGCGGCAACAAGACAGCGGCGGCGAGACAGCAGCGGCGAGACAGCGGCGGCAAGACAGCGGCAGCAGACCGGGCCCCTCGCTGGCAATAGAGCTGGAAGAAGATAGCGGCGGGGCCCGGGAGAAGAGGCCGAACACCGGGAGAAGTCGGAAGGAGACCCCCCAAAGTCGGAAGAAGACCCCGGAGCTGACTAATAAATTATTCTTAAAACCTGTGTAATGTGTTTTTTTTATATTGACACTTTTGCCTAGGTGAATGGGTAGGGGTACCATGTACCCCAAACTCATTCACACAGGGTGGGGGGCCGGGATCTGGGGGCCCCCTTATTAAGGGGGGCCCCCGGATTCCGATAAGCCCCCCGCCCGCAGACCCCGACAACCAACGGCCAGGGTTGTCGGGAAGAGGCCCTTGTCCTCATCAACATGGGGACAAGGTGCTTTGGGGTGGGGGGGCCCCGCAGGGCGCCCCCCTCCCCCAAGGCACCCACCCCCCCATGTTGAGGGCATGCGGCCTGGTACGGCTCAGGAGGGGGGGCCGCTCGCTCGTCCCCACCCCCTTTCCTGGCCGGCCGGGCTGCATGCTCGGATAAGGGTCTGGTATGGATTGGGGGGGGACCCCCACGCCAATTTTTCGGCATAGGGGGTTCCCCTTACAATCCATGCCAGACCTAAGGGCCTGGTATGCTCCTAGGGGGGAACCCACGCCGGTTTTTTCATTTAAAATTTGGCGCGGTGTTCCCGCCTCAGGATTCATACTAGACAGCTGTCAGCGCTGCCTGTCACTCATCGCGGAAGGAAAACAAAGTTTTCCTTTCCCGATGAGTGAGCCATCTCGGCGCTGGCTCCTGCGACGGGGCTCGTAGGTGTCAAATCTCGCCGAGAAGTGCGGCGAGATTGACACAATATCGCGGTCACCTACTGTATCTGAAATTTGTGTTATAGGTGTGAGGGGTGAGTGGTAACTCAGATGACTCACCAAGCTTAGTGGGATGAAGGTCAGCCGTGCATCAGGAAAAGTGGAAAGAAATGAGTTAGGGTGTCCCTGGAGTAGCAAGATGGCCACCGTCCTCCAAAGGTAGGCCAAAGCCTCATACTTTCCTAGGATGTGTCCTGTACAGTAGGTGGCAGGCCACGGGTGTCCGGAATCAGCCTTTTCCTGATCCTCTGCCGGCCGTTAGGGTTTTCACACCATCCAACTATCTCCCAGAGGTGCCCGCTATAGGTAGGGATGTGTTGGCTGTCCCTCACACCGCCGATTGCGGAACTTGAGCCCGGGGACGCTGGAGGCTTCACAGGCCTCAAGATGGCGGTGGGCCGCAAGTGTTGGAGCTAGCTTTCGCAGAGTTTCTGGAGTTTTTCCGTGCCCTCACACTGCCCGGTCCTCTCCAGGGATAATATCCACAGATGTAGGCAGGTTAGCTTCACTCCGCTCTGCCGATCACGACACTCAAGCCCGGGGATGTTGAGGGCCTGCAGGCCGCAAGATGGCGGCGAGTCTCTGTTGTGTGGAGCCGGCAGCGGCCCAATAAAAACTCGAACAGTCGGCCGGACTCCGCAATTTCCCCAGGGGTTGATGTGGCAAATGTTCAGTGGCTATAGGGCAAAGTTTAGAAGCTCGCCGAGCTGTTTGTTTTGCAGGATGGCATTGGATTGCGGAGGGCTCTGCGGAGCTTCTCAGCAACACGTCCTGTCTCTTTAGCGTCCGGACACGCCCCCCGTTTTTCCACTTTTGCAGCCAAATAGAACTACATTTCCCATGAAACATTGGGCATGTGGTGATGTTGGTGGGTGGGAAGAGACAGCGCTGTCCGTATGGCGTAGCTATCAGTCAGTGCCTGTGGATGGTCACCACCGGATGCTGTGCAGATTGTAACCGCCCACTCAAGGAAGTCCGATATAATTGGGAGACATTTACCATAGGGAGATATTGGCGGCAGCTGTTCGCTGTACACAGTAGCATCCCTCGGTCACATGGAGAGAGATGTTGGGGGATAAGAAGAAGGAGGAGAGTTTTTGTGATGGTAAGGCTGTACCTTGTATATAGAAGTGTTTGCTTTCTGGATGGAGTTCCGCTTTAACAGACAGACCGGTGGGTGGACTGTACAGGATACCATTGGTGGTTGTGGCCTGACATTCCTCTACCCCTGGTCTCCTCATTTCTCCCCTCCCCCAGGTGTACCCAGATCCGGTACATGTGGTCTCAGTGGGTGTTCCCATTCAAGAGATTCTGAGTCCGGCCTCCAGAGCTGCTCAACAGACATCAGTGGAACTTTGCTGTGGCACGTAAGAGACAAGTTTATGACGGGAGCCGTGGAACTCAGAATCCCTTGGAAAGTAGGGGATGCCCTTGTTCCAGCTCCCCATACACCTCTTATGTCTAAGTCACCCTGTGCTATCCTGACACAGGGTGAGTGAGAAAATATAAATTGGACTACGTAATATTTGTCCACAATATCTCCCAGGATGTATGTAGAGACTATTCTTGGTTTGATTGATTCTGAACTCAACAAGGTAATTGAGTGAGCTGATCACATTGTCCTCGATACAATGTAGGAGACTGGCCGACTCCTATTGGAGCTTCTGCTATTGTGAGAAAATGTCCTGTGGTTGTACTTATGATAAATAACTCTGTTACTGTGTGAAGCTCGGTGCCCACAAGTCTGTGTCCTACAGGTCATGTCTCTGAGTCATCTGGTCTGGGTAAATGATTTAGTAAACTAGCTCAAGTTAATTAGGTTAATTAGGTTACATTTGTATTGTTAGAGTAATATGAGCAGGAGGGGGAACCTCCTCTTCTCCTGTATATACGACTGTATTCTGGTTCTAATAAAGATATAGTCCATGTTAGCATCTAAGCAAGTGTTGCCTTGTTTTATGCTTGGGAGCGGTTGGAATATCTGATATCTGTATCCAGACTACAAGGAAGTGGTATAAGCACTCAAGCGGAGTGTGGGACGTTCCGTGACAAAGTTTTTCCCAACTGAATGTGTGTCTCATTTGATGTCTCCTTCCTGAAATTCTCCTCTATCGCCTTCCCTCTCTTGGTTCCTCCTGATTACCCCTGCCCGAACCTCTTCTGGACTCTCTACCCCCGGATTCCTCCTGAGATTCTCCTGGATCCCCCTTTTATTCTTTAATTTAAGATTCCCCCACCCCCCCACTTTCCAATTTCTCCTGAGATTCTCTTGGATTTCCCAATATTCCCCACCACTTCCCGATTCCTCCTGAGGTATCCTGGATCCACCCCTCCTGCCAATTCTTTTCAAACTTTTCTGGATTCCCTTTCTCTATCCTGATTCTTCCTGATATTTTCATTGATTGCCCCTCGATTTCTCGAGATTTTCCTGGATTCTTCCACCTCCCCTTCCAGCCACCATTCTCCCCCATGTCTCTCTCCTGAAATTCTCCTGTATTTCCTTCAGTTCCTTCTAAGATTCTCCTGGAATCCTCAACCCCACCGAAATGTTTTCCAATTCTTACTGATTTTTCCAAAGGTTTCCTGGATCCACCCCCCTTCGTGATTCCTCCTGAGGATTCCCTCCCTCTATCCTGATTTTTCCTGAGATTTTCATGGATCCCCTTGAATTCTTTGAGATTATCCTGGATTTCTCCCTACCCCAAGATTCCTCCTTAGATTTCCTGCCACCAGTCTCCCCCACCCATTTCCTCTAATACTTAATTTTCTCCTGTGTTCTATTCACCCATTGATTCCTCTTAGGGTTCTCCAAGACCCAACCCCTCTCACCTTTTACTTTTCCTAGGTTTACCACCACTTCCTCCTGAGATTCTCTGGGATCCCCTTCCTGATCCTTTTGAGATTCTTCTGTATCCCCTAGCCCTTCCCTCCCGATTTCTCCAGAGGATTCCTGGGTTCCCTAAATGCTCATGACCCCCCCCACACAATTCCTCTTGAGATTCTCCTGTGTCCCCCAGAAATATTTTTCTTCAGGTTCCCTGGGTCCCCCCTCCTGATTCCTCTGGAGATTCTTCAATATCCCCTACCCCAGAGCCACTCTCCAACTCCCACTAATTTCTCCTGAGGTTGCCTCAATTCTCTTGATGCCCTACCCGGATTCCTCTGTATCACCCCCAGACATGATCCACCTCAGGTTTCCTGGGTTCCCCAAATGCTTATGACTCCCCTAACTCTTCCTGAGATTCTTCAGTATCCCCTACCCTACAACCACCCCCAACCGCTCCAATTCCTCCTGAGGTTTCCTGGATTCACCTAATTTTCATAATCACCCCCCGGGATTCCTCTGTTCACCCCCCTAGACAGGTTCCTCCTCAGGTTTCCTGGGTCCCCCCAATACCTTCTGAGATTCATCTGTATTCCCTTCCTAATTCCTGGGTCCTCCCCTGATTCCTCCTGAGATTCTCCTGGATCCCCTACCCTACAGCCACCCCCAACCCCCCCAATTCCTCCTGAGGTTTCCCGGATTACCCTAATTCTCATTGCACACCCCCCCAATTCCTCTGATTCTTCCAGTTCTCATGAACCACCCCACAACTCCTCATGAAATTTCCTGGATTTTCTCTGATTCTACCTGAGACATCCAAACCTCCTGATTACTCTAAAAAATTATTGGACCCCCCTACCTCTGCATTCATACTGAGATTCTTCTGGATCCCCCTGATTCCTCTTGAAATTTTCTGTTTATATGCAGACACCTTCAGAAGACGGGAGTTATTGAGGATTTGGTGATCATCTCTGAGAAACCTCTGCTGAGAGGGATTGTCCGCCTTATCGGCATTACCGGAGAAGAAGCCAGAGAGGTGAGATATCTGAGGCCACGCCCAGCACACATCCATCCAATCCTTTGCATGATACAATTTAATTATAATTATTTTAATTATTGATGATCATTAAGAATTAAGAATCAGTGAAATTTACTGTTATTTTGATCCTGTACAATAAAATATAAGACCTCCCAGGTCACCTTCATCCTCTGATTTTCTCTCCAGGCATGGGAGACGGGACAGGTTCTATGCAGGGAATTGGATTCCATTGTTGAGCGGATGAAGACTATAACCCCCTCCCTGAACAACGCTCCGAGGTTGTCCAAGGAGGTCGGACTTGTGACAGATGTGAGTGAAGATCGGGGTGTCAGAATTCACACCAGAGGGGCGTTAGGAAACGGGTGATGCTATATCCCACAGCAGGGGGGAGAAATGTGGTCACATGACTTACAGACTAAATAGAAGGGGTACCGATGGGAAAAAAAATGATGGACACTAAATTAAAAATAAAGAATTTCACATTGCCTCCCTTGATCACACATCTCCTCAAAAATCTATCACTGGAAGCTCCAACAAAGCCGCCATAACCGTGTCATTGTTCCTTTACTTTGCAGAGTGTGGACAGCGCCTCCATGCCCCAGTGGCAGAGGAAGGAACTACAGGCATCTCTCAAGGCTTTGCAACATTCGGCCAACACAGCTGTGAGGAAGGCGATAGGGAGAAAGGTAAAGGAGGGGCTCCTCCCTTTGTCTCCCTGGAACTCCCCCTGCCTCTGCCTCCCTGGAACTCTCCCTCCTCCTACTCACTGGAACCCCCCCTCCCTTCGCCTCCCTTGAACTCCCCCTCCCTTTGTCTCCCTGGAACTCTTCCTCTTTGCTCCTCAAGCACGCTCCCTATTATCAGGCTGATTGTTGCTCCCATCCAGTCTCAGGAGAGCCACCTGATGATAGACAGTGAGGTGGAAGAGCATGGAAGGACAATAGAGTGTCAGTGAAAGGTGTGGGAGTGAAGTCATCAGAGGTTGGAGAACCTCCTGTATTGTCTTCTCCCATTAGTAATGGTGGTGTGTGGTGCCCCCTGCAGGTCCTGATGAAGATGGTCTTCCTGCTGTGTGAGCGGTGCCCGGGCTCAGCGGTGATGTTGTTCAGCAGGTAGAGCTCCGGGAAGGAGCTGTGTGCATGTCAGGTGCCCAAGGTAAGGGGGGCTTTTATTTCATGTCTGATCCATGTGTATTCAGGAATTCTGCTCATGTGATCTCTTCTCTCCTCCCGCTCAGGGCCCCTCCACTGTTCTGTCTGCCCTGGATTGGGCAGTGGCTGTCTGCTCGGCGATGGGTGGTAAGGCTGGTGGTTCAGAGGGATCCGCCAATGGAAATGGAAGCTGTGAGAACCTGGACCGGGTTCTGGAGGCAGCACTGATATTCGGACAGACAAAACTCAGGGACACAGGACATGACACGTGGCGGGCAGGAGAGAACAGACCCCCCTGGTGTCCAATTGGTGGAACTACATGAAATCTGAGAGGTTGATGGTGGACATCGAGGTCATGTGACAGATGTGGACATCACACAGGAGAACATACGTGTATATCAGGACTCTGCAGATGAGGTTATAGGGAGGAGTCATGTCCCTGAACATGTCAGCTGGGTGTGGTGCCGCCATATTGGGGGCCCAATTCATATCCAGCCAATCAGTACACAAGGAGCCTCACACGGTGTCATCACATCTCACAGTGATTTGTGGATGAACAAAGATGGAGTCTGGCCTTCCACTCTGGGCCCTCCAATGGGATCAGACTTCAGATCTGCATTACTGCTGTTGGGTGTGACTTTCACATTATTAATGTGCTTTGCTGTTCCATATTTCCATGGCTGTATTTCCTATGCAGATACATTTACATAAAGAAAATAACAAGGACAGTCAGTGGCATTGCTGAGGAATAGAGAAGATAAGATGGCCCGTCCATGGATGGAGTGCAATAAGAGGGCCTGGATCTGCACCTCTCCTGTTCACCAATGACTAGATCCCAGTGATCTGATAGGAACCCATCTAGGTAATATTGATTCAGCTGACATCATAGATGCCCCTTTGTGACAGGTCCTCTTTCAGTGTCCCATTAGCAACAGGTAGAATTATTGGCTCTAGGTGGGCCCCTGGCTGGTGTGCTGTATGTCTTCGGGGGCCCCAGCTGTTTTGATGACCCTTCCGTGTTACCATTGAAATCTCTGTCAAGGAAAACAAAATCTGTATTTATTTCTTCTTCTTTGAGGGGCCCAGGAATTCAGAGACTCGGGTTATACTGCTGCCTACAGGAAGAATGGGACACTGGCAAACAAAAACTGTGGGCCCAGTATAGCCCCTCCTACTCACAGTATGCCTTAGTTTTGTGGGAGTGTCCAGGAGTTGCCTTTTCTCTGAGTATTTTTATAATAATAAAAGATGAATTTTGGGATAAAGTTTGGCCGTGTTCTGACATTGTGTACAGGTGGAAATCTCAGGTGGACCGTCATGGGGGAATGGAAAAAGGTCTTCACCAACCACAAGATTGGAGGAGCAAAACTGTCTGCAATGTCTTTGTATGATGGAGGATTAACACTGGGAACACCTAAGCTCATTTGGGGGGGCAGCATATACTTTTGCCTCCACCCGAGGAGATCTCACCTCACCTAATCCAATCCCCTCCACCCGAGGAGACCCCACCTCACTGCACCTCACCCAATACCATCCCCGCCATCTGAGAAGACTCCACCTCACATAATATTGTTTCCTCAACCTGAGGAGACCTCTACCTCATCTAATGCTGTTCCCTCGATCTGAGGAGACCACCACCTCATCTAATGCCATCCCCTTCGCCTGAGGAGAGCCCACCACACCTCACCTCACCCGATACCATCCTCCCTGCCTGAGGGGAGCCCACCTCACCTGTTACCGTCCTCATTGCCCGAGGAGACTTCTCCTCACCCGATACCGCCCCCTCCACCCATGAAGACCCCACCTCACCCAATATCATCCCCTTCACCTGAGGAGACCCCACCTCCCCAAATACCATCCCCTCCACCTGAGACCCCACCTCACCCAATACCATCCTCCTTGCACAAGGAGACCCCACCTCACCCGTTACTGTCCTCCTCGCTCAAGGAGGCCTTCCCTTGCCTGATACCGTCCCCTCCACCTCCCCCAATATCATCCCCTTCATCTGAGGAGACCCCACCTCACCAAATACCATCCCCTCCACCTGATGATTCCTCACCTCACCCATTACCGTCCTCGCCCGAGGAGACCTTTCCTCGCCTGATACCATCCCCTCCACCTGAGAAGACCCCACCAAACCCAATATCATCCCCTTCACCTGAGGAGACCCCACCTCCCCAAAAACCATCCCCTCAACCTGAGGAGACCCCACCTCACCAAATACCATCTCCTCCACCTGAGGACCCCACCTCATTTAATATTGTTCCCTCGACCTGAGGAGACCACCACCACATCCAATGCCATCCCCTTCGCCTGTGGAGACTCCACCTCACCTCACCAGATACCATCCTCCCTGCCCGAGGAGACCCCACCTCACCCGTTACCATTCTCCTTGCCCGAGGGGACCTCTCCTTGCCCGATACCGTCCCCTCCACCTGAAAAGACCCAACCTCACCCAATTTCATCCCCTTCACCTGAGGAGACCCCACCTCACCCAATACCATCCTCCCAGCACAAGGAGACCCCACCTCACCCATTACCGTCCTCACCTGAGGAGACCTTGCTGATACCATCCCCTCCACCGGAGAAGACCCTACCTCACCCATTACTGTCCTCCTTGCCTGATACCGTCCTCCCCACCCGAGGAGAACCAACCTCACCTGTTACCCTCCTCCTCGCCCGAGGAGACCTCACCTCGCCCGATACCGTCCCTCTCACCCGAGAAGACGCCACCTCACTTAATACCATTCCCTTCACCTAAGGAGACGCCACCTCACCCGATACCATCCTCCCTGCACGAGGAGACCTCATCTCACCCAATACCATCCCCTCCACCTTGTGTATGATATCTGGCAGTCTCTTATTCCAACTGCACACATCACAGACATCTCTTCTCTATTCTTATCTATAGCATTGGCTGCAGCTCTGACAGACTCATATTTACATAGAAGGGAAATGTGTTTCAGCAGAGACCTTAGAAGATTCCTGCTTCTCCTGCCTGCACCTACCTTCTTGCTACCCATAGCAAGGTGTGATTAAACTGGGCTGTAATTTATTCACCCACCACTAGGTGTCCTCAATGCTCCACCTGCATTCTGTACATCTTGGAGCTAATATAGAGGAAACATGCACACATTTTATGGTACAAATTTTATGTTGTGTGTGTATATATATATATATAGTCACATTTGTTTAAATCTTTTCTTCTATCTTTTCATGTGACAACACTGAAGAAATGACACTTTGCTACAATGTAAAGTAGTGAGTGTACAGCTTGTATAACATTGTAAATTTGCTGTCCCCTCAAAATAACTCAACACACAGCCATTAATGTCTAATGGCAACAAAAGTCAGTACACCCCTAAGTGAAAATGTCCAAATTGGGCCCAATTAGCCATTTTCCCTCCCCTGGGTCATGTGTCTCGTTAGTATTACAAGGTCTCAGGTGTTAAATTTGGTGTTATCGCTCTCACTCTCTCATACTGGTTACTGGAAGTTCAATATGACACCTCATGGCAAAGAACTCTCTGAGGATCTGAAAAAAAAAGAATTGTTGCTACATTGTCATGAAGCTTGGAATACTGAAGTATTTCCCTTTGATTCTATTACACAGTGGGGGGATCTGCTGCCCTGTTTTAAGGCTAACCCCCTACAGACGGCTCCATGGTCTGGAAGGAAGGCATTGTTCTGTGTTTAACCATTTGTTTATGTACTTTAATTACCCCCTGGGTCTTCTCTGTGTCATTACACATATCAGTCCTCCTATTCAAGCTATCGGACCAATCCCTACTGACCCTGTTTGATGTGATGGGAGGGCCCGTGGAACTGAGAATCCCTTGGAAAGTAGGGGATGCCCTTGTTTCAGCTCCCCATACACCTCTTATGTCTAAGTCACCCTATGCTATCCTGGCACAGGGTGAGTGAGAAAATATATCTTGGACTACTTAAAATGGGACAGTAATATTTGTCCACAATATCTCCCAGGATGTATGTAGAGACTATTATTGGTTTGTTTGATTCTGAACTCAACATGTTAATTAAGTGAGCTAATCACATTGGCCTCCAGGACTGGCTAGGAGACGAACAGTCTACTCCTACTATAGTTTGTTGATAACTAGGCTGAGGAGGGGGAGAACACTGTTTGTATTGTTAATTGTAATTAGCTCCTGCTATTGTGAGAAAATGTCCTGTGGTTTTATTAATGATAATGTATAATGTACTGTGTGAAGCTCGGTGACCACAAGTCTTGGCAAAAGTTTATGTCTCAGTCACCTAGGCTGTATAAAGGATTAGATAATTAGCTCATGTTAATTAAGTTAGGTTTTAGTCATCCTGCTGTATATATTTGTGAAAGATCTCAAATAAAGTTGAGTCCATCTTAGCAGTGAAACAAGTGTTGTCTTGTTTTATGCTTGGGAGCGGTTGGAATATCTGATATCTGTGTCCAGACTGGGAGGAAGTGGTATACTGACGCAAGCACTCAAGCGGAGTGAGGGACGTTCCATGACATACATAAAGATGGCCTAGGCTATAAGAAGATTGCCAAGACCCTAAAACTGAGCTGCAGCACGGTGGCCAAGACCATACAGCAGTATAACAGGACAGGTTCCACTCAGAACAGGCCTCGCTATGGTCCACCAAAGAAGTTGAGGTCACGTGCTCAGCATCATATCCAGAGGTCATTTTTGGGAAATAGACTTATGAGTGCTGCCAGCATTGCTGCAGAGGTTGTAGGGGTGGGGGGTCAGAATGTCAGTGCTCAGACTATACACCGCACACTGCATCAAATTGGTCTGCATGGCTGTCATCCCAGAAGGAAGCTTCTTCTAAAGATGATGCACAAGAAAGCCTGCAAACAGTTTGCTGAAGACAAGCAGACTAAGGACATGGATTACTGGAACCATGTCCTGTGGTCTGATGAGACCAAGATAAACTTATACGGTTCAGATGGTGACAAGCGTGTGTGGCGGCAACCAGGTGAGGAGGACAAAGACAAGTGTGTCTTGTCTACAGTCAAGCATGGTGGTGGGAGTGTCATGGTCTGGGGCTGCATGAGTGCTGCCGGCACTGGGGAGCTACAGATCATTGAGGGAACCATGAATGCCAACATGTACTGTGACATACTGAAGCAGAGCATGATCCCCTCCCTTCAGAGACTGGGCCGCAGGGCAGTATTCCAACATGATAATGACCTCAAACACACCTCCAACACCACCACTGCCTTGCTAAAGAATCTGAGGGTAAAGGTGATGGACTGGCCAAGCATGTCTCCAGACCTAAACCCTATTGATCATCTGTGGGGCATCCTCAAATGGAAGGTGGAGGAGCGCAAGGTCTCTAACATTCACCAGCTCCGTGATGTCGTCATGGAGGAGGGGAAGAGGACTCCGGTGACAACCTGTGAAACCCTGGTGAACTCCATGCGCAAGAGGGTTAAGGCAGTGCTGGAAAATAATAGTGGCCACACAAAATATTGACACTTTGGACCCAATTTGGAGATTTTCACTTAGGGTTGTACCCACTTTTGTCAGATACTGTATATACATTATATGGTAGGAACATATTATGTCGTAAATATTGAGAGAGGGCAGAGAGAGAGTGCAAGGAAAGGAACGAATGGTGAGAGAGGGGGAAGGGAGAGATAAGAGAGGGGAGAAGGGAGAGGTGAAAGGGGGTAGGGAGAGATGAGAGAGGTGGGAAGGAAGAGGGGGAAAGGAAGGGAGAGGTGAGAGGGGGAAGGGAGAGGTGAGAGAGGGGGAAGGGAGAGGTGAGAGAGGGGGAAGGGAGAGGTGAGAGAGGGGGAAGGAAGAGGTGAGGGGGAAGGGAGAGGAGAGAGGGGGAAGGGAGGAGAGGTGAGTGGTGGAAGGGCGAGGAGGAAGGAAGAGGAGAGAGGGGGAAGGGAGGAGAGGAGAAAGGGTATCGGCTGTGGAGAACAAGATGAGAAGAAGTTGGTAATAATCACAGAATTGCAGAATAAGGATAATAAAATATACAAAACTTTATTGATGTGTAAAAAACCTCAATGGGGTAAATCTATAGAGAATAACACCTTCCAATAATTAGGTAATAATATTGGTAGCCCAATAATCAATCAGGATAATCACATCCCTTTGGGTAATGATCCATGACATGAAATGAATTTATCCATGGGTTGTTCTGATTACATTTAGATGATATAATAAAAATGGCAGCAAGTTGTCAGTGAAAGGCAAAGCGGCTGAACGGACTCGGCACAATGAAATCTTAGTAGCCATGTTGGCAGAGAGTCATGAAGAGCAGAGATGGGGGAGTTGGCAGATGTAAAGATGAACTTCTAGAAATGGGATCACTTGGCTAAGCTTGTCATTCAGGGGGATAAAGTTCTGGTTGTGGAACAAAAACTCTGATATAAGGCAGCAGAGAGCCGGCTATGAGATGTCCGTCTCTCCTTGGGATTGCTGATGGATCGGGTTCGTTTCTTATACAAGATAATGTCAGCAACATGGAGAAAGAAATTGCAGAGAGAGACACTGGGAGCCGGGAATGCCGTATATGTTAGATAGAGCCGCATCACTTTATTACACCCAAGGAGAGGAGAGAGCGCAGGGAGAGTAGTATGGAGGATGGAGAAGACTATGGAAGATAGAGAGGTGGATGGAGGATGGAGAGGAGTATGGAGGATGGAGAGGAGAGAGCACAGGGAGAGTAGTATGGAGGATGGAGAGGAGAGAGAGGATGGAGAGGAGAGAGAGGATGGAGAGGAGAGAGAGGATGGAGAGGAATATGGAGGATGTAGAGGAGTATGGATGATGGAGAGGAGTATGGAGGATGGAGAGGAGTATGGAGGATGGAGAGTACTATGGAGGATGAAGAGAAGTATGGAGGATGGAGAGGAGTATGGAGGATGGAGAGGAGGATGGAGAGTAGAAGAATAGCAGTAAGAGGAAGATGCGGTCTCTTTCTCTGTATTAGTGGTTGTTCCAGTCAGCTTTTATTGATGATAAACTTTAGAAAATGTCTTTTTCCCGCCATGAACGAGTCCTAATAATGAGTTGGATCCTCATCATCATAGTAAGTATTGATAATTATGGGAAGTGCAGAATCCTACAGAGGGGAGAAGAGGGAATTCACAATGGGAGGCGACCATTATATCCATGAAGAGTAGAAGACTTTCCTTTAGAGGGTTGCAGAGAAATCTGAGGTGTCGGTGAGGACATCCTCTATACATGGAAGAGGTCCAGCAGACCCAACACCGGGACACAATCACCAGACAAATCTCTGGCCATCTACAAGAGATAATTGTACAATTACACTGAGATATTACATTGTATACATTCCATGAAATGTTTCATCAATACATATATATGTGAATGTGATGTGTATTTGCCAAGTTGTCTCCAGTGGTAATGAGGATGGCAGAGATGATGATGATGAGGTCACTGACGTGACTTGGGTGCCGGATAGAGCAGAGGAGGAAAGTGAGGGTGAGGCACAACCCCAAGGAGGCAGCCATCATGGAAGAGTAGAGAGCAGCCACTCTATTCCATCACATTGTGGAGCTGTTATCTCCCGGCCCACTTCCCACAGCTCAGCTGTCTGAACCTTTTTTAGTACATGTGCAGACGATCACACTGTTGCAATTTGAAACTTTGTCTCAGGCACATCAAGCGTGGCACAAAAACCAACCATTTGGGTACCACATTCTTGACAAGGCATTTAACCTCCCACCACTCAGCCTATTGGCAAGAGCACCATAGTCTGCCAAAGAGACACCAGAATTTATCCAACAAATCTCTAATCTTGTTCCCAGTGCACAACATTGTGACCTCATCATACAGACCGGCCCCCAAGCCGTTATTTATAAAGAAAAAAAATGACATTTAAATAGTTTTGCCTGCAAGCTTTCTTTTATAAATGTCAGTTTTTCTGCAGCAGGTTCTATACAGGGTACAGATGGGCCACTTTACAGGCAGACTAAGGAGACCCCCCCGGCACTATATTTAATCACATGCTGACTGCCGCACACACATTTACATCGGCCGAATGGCACGGGCAGGCAAAGGGACGTACACATACATCTCAATGAATTTGCTGCCTAGCGGGCACATGCCCACCTTGTGAATGTGCCTGCGGATCCCGCAAACTCGATATTCGCCGGCAGGAATTGCGGATTTTGGCGAGGAGAGGCAGAACGGGGAAACAAGGCATTTCCCTGTTCTGCCTAGCAATATGACAGGGATCTACTGATCCCAGTGATCGGGAGCAGTGATCTTTGTCATGTTGTAGTGGGCCCATCCCCCCTACAGTTAGAACACATCCAGGGAACACACTTAACCCCTTGATCACCCCCTAGTGTTTAACCCCTTCCCTGCCAGTGACATTTATACAGTAATCAGTGGCTATTTGTATCTCTGATCGCTGTATAATTGTCAATCGTCCCAAAATAGTGTCAAAAGTGTCCGATCTGCCCGCCATAATGTCACAACCCCGATAAAAATCACAGATTGCCGCCATTACTAGTAAAAAAAATAATAAAAACAATGCCATAAATCTATCCCCTATTTTATAGACGCCATAACTTTTGCCCAAACCAATCAATATACGCCTATTGCGATTTTTATTACCAAAAATATGTAGAAGAATACGTATCCGTCTAAACTGAGGAAGAAATTTGTTTTTTTTATATATTTTTTGAGGATAATTATTATAGCAAAAAGTAAAACATATTGCTTTTTTTTCAAAACGGTTGCTCTTTTTTTGTTTATAGTGCAAAAATAAAAACCATAGAGGTGATCAAATACCACCAAAAGAAAGCTTTATTTGTGGGAAGAAAAGGACGTCAATATTGTTTGGGCACAGCATCACACGACCGCGCAATTGTCAGTTAAAATAAAGCAGTGCCAAATCGCAAAAAATGCTCTAGTCAGGAGGGGGTAAATCCTTCCAGGGCTGAAGTGGTTAAAGGATTTTTTTTATTTTTATTGTTTCACTTTAAGCATCATTAAAATCACTTCTCCTAAAAGATTGTTTTAAAAAAAAAATTTCATTCATGTCCCCCAGGGCAGTACCCGGGCCCCCATTCCCTCTTTATGTCCATTTACTTGCATTGAAAGTCTTCTAAATGGAGACTTTTGCAGTTCAGGTCCCATAAACTACAATGAGGTTTGTCATTCGGGTCCAATTTTTTGTGATGTTTGAAAGTTCTGACATGAAAAGAACAAGAGGGTGTTCGGCCCATCACTAGTGACTACACGTAATGCTCTGCAGTGGGTTGGGTAACACGTAATGCTCTGCAGTGGGATGGGTGACACATAATGCTCTGCAGTGGGATGGGTGACACATAATGCTCTGCAGTGGGATGGGTGATATGTAATGCTCTGCAGTGGGATGGGTGACACATAATGCTATGCAGTGGGATGGGTGATATGTAATGCTCTGCAGTGGGATGGGTGACACGTAAAGCTCTGCAGTAGGATGGGTGACACATAAAGCTCTGCAGTAGGATGGGTGACACGTAAAGCTCTGCAGTAGGATGGGTGATATGTAATACACTGCAGTGGGATGTGTGACATGTAATGCTTTGCAGTGGGATGGGTGGCATGAAATGATCTGCAGTGGGATGGGTGACACGTAATGCTCTGCAGTGGGATGGGTGACACGTAATGCTCTGCAGTGTGTTGGGTGACATGTAATGCTCTGCAGTGTGTTGGGTGACACGTAATGATCTGCAGTGGGATGGGTGACACGTAATGCTCTGCAGTGGGTTGGGTAACACGTAATGCTCCGCAATGGGAAGGGTGACACGTAATGCTCTGCAGTGGGATGGGTGACACGTAATGCTCTGCAGTGGGATGGGTGACATGTAATGCTCTGCAGTGGGATGGGTGACACGTAATGCTCTGCAGTGGGATGGGTGACATGTAATGCTCTGCAGTGGGATGGGTGAAATGTAATGCTCTGCAGTGGGTTGGGTGACATGTAATGCTCTGCAGTGGGATGGGTGACATGTAATGCTCTGTAGTGGGATGGGTGACATGGAATGCTCTGAAGTGAGATGGGTGACACATAATGCTCTGCAGTGGGATTGGTGACATGTAATGCTCTGCAGTGGGATGGGTGACATGTAATGCTCTGCAGTGGGGTTGTAGATATGTAATGCTCTTCATTGGGATGGGTGACATGTAATGCTCTGCAGTGGGATGGGTGAAATGTAATGCTCTGCAGTGGGTTGGGTGACACGGAATGCTCTGCAGTGGGATTGGTGACATTTAATGCTCTGCAGTGGGTTGGGTGACACGTAATGCTCTGCAGTGGGATTGGTGAAATGTAATGCTCTGTAGTGGGATGGTTGACATGTAATGCTCTGCAGTGGGTTGGGTGACATGTAATGCTCTGCAGTGGGATATGTGACATGTAATGCTCTGCAGTGGGATTGGTGACATGTAATGCTCTGCAGTGGGATTGGTGACATGTAATGCTCTGCAGTGGGATTGGTGACATGTAATGCTCTGCATTGGGATTGGTGGCATGTAATGCTCTGCAGTGGGTTGGGTGACACGTAATGCTCTGCAGTGGGATTGGTGACATGTAATGCTCTGCAGTGGGATGGGTGACATGTAATGATCTGCAGTGGGATTGGTGACATGTAATGCTCTGCATTGGGATGGGTGACATGTAATGCTCTGCAGTGGGATGGGTGACACATAATGTTCTGCAGTGGAATGGGTGACATATAATGCTCTGCAGTGGGTTGGGTGACACGTAATGCTCTGCAGTGGGATTGGTGACATGTAATGCTCTGCAGTGGGATGGGTGACATGTAATGCTCTGCAGTGGGATGGGTGACACGTAATGGTCTGCAATGTTATGGGTGAAATGTAATGCTCTGTAGTGGGATGGTTGACATGTAATGCTCTGCAGTGGGTTGGGTGACACGTAATGCTCTGCAGTGGGATTGGTGACATGTAATGCTCTGCAATGGGTTGGGTGACACGTAATGGGCTGCAGTGGGATGGGTGAAATGTAATGCTCTGTAGTGGGATGGTTGACATGTAATTCTCTGCAGTGGGATGGGTGATATGTAATGCTCTGCAGTAGGATGGGTGACATGTAATGCTCTGCAGTGGGTTGGGTGACATGTAATGCTCTGCAGTGGGTTGGGTGACACGTAATGCTGTGCAGTGGGATGGGTGACATGTAATGCTGTGCAGTGGGATGGGTGACATGTAATGCTCTGCAGTGGGATGGGTGACACATAATGCTCTGCAGTGGGATGGGTGACAAAGAATCTGCCGGGTGCCGCTGTCACTCATAGAGTGGAGGCGGGGCAGAGGCGGGGCTCTAATCAGATGACAATGGAGGCGGAGCTCTAGTGGTGATCTGATGTGCGGTGCAGCCAGTGTGTCACCGCAGGCTTGTAGTACAATAGATGGGAGCGCGCATGCGCTGGTGCCCCTATCAGATCAGTGCTGTGAAGGGGGCACCGGTCACACAACAACACAGGAAGTGGGCAATACTGAGCAGAAATGATGCCATTTAGAAGAGGAAAAGAACACAAAGATTACTATTACTGGAATTCTATATTTAAGGATCAGAAAGAGAAAATAAAAGCTGAGAGTTCATATGACTTTACTCTGATATCATTCCATTCAGGACATTCTCTTCATATCCGGATCCATGTATTACCTGAGAGGGGGAGGGGCTCCCACACACCATCTTCTTATCTTCTTCTGTTTATAGATACTTTCCAGGCTCCATAATCCCTTCATAGAAGAATAAAATGAGAGTGTTAGAGAAGGAAATGTTGCTGTGATGATGGAGGGGGGAGGGGCTCATACTGTGCTCTGTAAGAAATGATGGAAAAGTGAGGGGCCCTCACCATGGCAGGGGCCACACACTCATGTCCATCCAACCATTGGGATAGCAGACTGTATGACTGGTGTGCTGGGCTGTCATGTGTACAGGATGAGAACACACATCTGATTGGCTCAGTTATACTGACACATTGGATGGACCTCGGGGGATGGGGGGTTATTTTTCTGTAAAGGTAAAACCTTGTGGAAGATTG
Organism: Aquarana catesbeiana; assembly: GCF_042186555.1. NCBI lineage: Eukaryota > Metazoa > Chordata > Amphibia > Anura > Ranidae > Aquarana > Aquarana catesbeiana. The sequence continues at coordinate 742,584,261 of NC_133326.1, read as the reverse complement.
TAGGACCTGACTAAGATTATTATTGGTGGATCTGATTTTCCCCATCCCCCATCTGTAATGATAAAACTTGGGATGAGGAATAAATTCTCCATCATCTAGGAAATCTGTGACTGGCCCAGGAAATCTCAATCATCTCTCTCATTATCTGTAGACAGGGCCGGTGCTACCACGAGGCAAACTAGGCAGCCGCCTAGGGTGCACTGCTGCCTAGGGCGCCCGGTCACTGGTGTATCTTCTCTCTTCTCTCTGCAGCAAGCATCTAAGTCTCAGCATCAGCAGGCAGCCGCCGCTCTGTTCACACATAGTGTCAGAGGCGCAGTGGCAGAGGAGGACTGTGTCTGTGTCCCGACTCCCGAATGAATGGAAGCAAGAAAACATTCATTGATGGGTGCTAGTAGGTTGCATTTGATGGGCGCTGGTAGGCTGCATTGATGGGCACTGGTGAAGCTGCATTTGATGGGCACTGGTAGGCTGCATTGATGGGCGCTTGTGAGGCTGCATTGATGGGCGCTGGTAGGCTGGATTGATGGGCACTGGTGAGGCTGCATTTGATGGGCGCTGGTGAGGCTGCGTTTGATGGGTGCTGGTTAACTGCATTTGATCGGCATTTCATTAAAAAGGTGGGGTATACATGGGCAGGGCAAAGGGGGGGAGTCAGGGGTGGCAAAATGAGGGTGTGTCAAAAATGCCTAGGGTGTCAAAAATCCTTGCACCAGCCCTGTCTGTAGAACTACAGAGACCTCCAATGGGTTCTACAGAAATTGTATAGAATGTTTGTCACCCATCCTTCCATTTTCATTACAGTGCAGCCCGGGTGTCAGAAGACCTCCCAACAATGTCCCACCTCCATCATCTCATCACCATCCAATGTTGTCTACATTTTACTATTCACATTCTAATGCCCCGTACACACGGTCGGATTTTCCGATGGAAAATGTCCGATCGGAGCGTGTTGTCGGAAATTCCGACCGTGTGTGGGCTCCATCGGACATTTTCCATCGGATTTTCCGACACACAAAGTTGGAGAGCAGGAGATAAAATTTTCCGACAACAAAATCCGTTGTCGGAAATTCCAATCGTGTGTACACAAATCCGACAGACAAAGTGCCACGCATGCTCAGAATAAATAAAGAGATGAAAGCTATTGGCCACTGCCCCGTTTATAGTCCCGACGTACGTGTTTTACGTCACCGCATTCAGAACGATCGGATTTTCCAACAACTTTGTGCGACCGTGTGTAGACAAAACAAGTTTGAGCCAACATCCGTCGGAAAAAATCCTAGGATTTTGTTGTCGGAATGTCCGAACAAAGTCCGACCGTGTGTACGCCCTATAAGACTTAGTATGTGTGTTACCTCCAATAGAACAGATCTTACCATTCATCCACAGAGAAGCCGGCATTCCGGAGGACCTCACAACATCGTCTCACTTCTGACTTCGACATCTTCTCATCATCTTCATACAATGTTATCTCCAGAGAGGTCAGAGTTTGGTTTGTGGAGATAACGGAGCAAAGATCATCACAGCACCGTAATGTCCCATTACATTCATCAATCCTGGAGGGAGAAGCAGGAAAGAGGTGAAATGTTCTTCCAGGGAGGGGCAGAAGTAGACACATCCAATGAATAATCAGTGGGTGGGGTCTTAGAGAATGAAATGTTTTTCCAGGGAGGGGCAGAAGTAGATACATCCAGAAACATTTATATATATTTTATATCTCAAATTGAAACCTTCCCTTCCCCCTCCCCAGGGGCGGAGCTCGTCATTTCTGCTCTGCAATGCCTCCTGGGAGATTTGTGTCATCAATCGGCATCGACGGGCCGTACCATCCAGTTATTTGTAAACCGGAAATGATGTCATGCGAGGCGGCGGCCATTTATAAAAAGGGTAACCAGGCTTTTGTTGCCATGGTGACCAAAGCTTCTTATATACAGTGATGGGCGGTGGGGGAGGATATGGAACATCTCATCTCTGATTACATACAGAGCCCGGGGGAGGGGACACACCATTACTAATCATTTATAATACAGAAATATGAGGGGCAGTTTTGATGGGACAATTTTGATGAGGCAATAGGATGGGGCAATTTTGGGGCAACAAGATGGGTGCAGCTTTCATGGGGCAGTTTTGATGGGGGCAGTTTTGATGGGGGCAGTTTTGATGGGGCAATTTGATGGGACTGTTTTCATGGTGGCAGTTAATGGAGCAACTTTGATGGGGGCAAGTTTGATGACGGCAATAGGATGGGGCATTTTTATTGGGGCAATATGATGGGGCAATTTTGAGGCAATAGGATGGGAGCAGATTTGATGGGGCAATTTTGATGGGGCAGTTTTGATGGGGGCAGTTTTGATGGGGCAATTTGATGGGGGTAGTATGATGGGGCAATTTTGATGGGCGCAATAGGATGGGGCAATTTTGATGGTGGGAGTATAATGGGGCCATTTTGATGGGGAAGTTTTGATGGGGCAATAGGATGGATGGGGCAGTTTTGATTGGGGCAGTTTGATGGGGCAATAGGATAGGGCACTTACGAGGGTGGTAGTAGAATGGGGCTATAGGATGGGGCAGTTTTGATGGGAGCAATATGATGGGGCAATTTCGATGGTAGCAGTACGATGGGGCAATTTTGACGGGGGCAATTTGTTGAGGCAATTTTGATGGGGGCGATATGATGGGGGCAATATGATGGGGCAATAAGATGGGGCAGTTTTGATGGGGCAATTTTGATAGGGGCAATTTGATGGGGGTAGTATTATGGGGCAATTTTGATGGGGCAATAGGATGGGGCAGTTTTGATGGGGGCAATTTTGATGGGGGCAGTTTTGATGAGGCAATAGCATGGGGTAGTTTTGATGGGGCAATTTGGTGGGGCAGCTTTTGCAAAAGGTAATTACTTTTTAAACAATGCTAATTGTAAATTATAGATGATTTCTGTACAGATGTTTTATATATTTATATATATATATATATATATATATGATATGGACATTCTCTGTAATGGTGATTTAAGCACAAGAGACTCCATTTTGTTCTGACTGTTGAAATGTGTTCTGTGACCTCCCCCCTCAAGGTTTTACTTTTACAATTGTTCTATTCTCTAGCTTTTAATAATGTATTTCTATTTCTTAGCTTTTAATAACATTTCGCACCTCCCCTTTCTTATCTATGTATAAAATAACATATAATAATACATTTTTGCACGGAACGGACATTTTACACACAGTGATTGAGTCCTGTGAATCTCTTCCTGCAGCTTCAGTATTAACTTTTGTTTTAGAGAAATAATTCCATAACAATATATATATATATATCTGCACAGAAACAAGGGATATCATTTACAATTATCATCTTTTATAAAGTAATTACCTTTTGCAGGAGATTTTTGTATTTCTAGATTTATAATCTTTGTAAATGTAGATAAACTTTCTGGAGGGGAAGTTTCCATAGCTAAGGAGCGGGAACTTCATCTGACACTGCTGTTGCTATGGAAACCTGACCTACAACCTATTACACGGCTTGTGCTGCTCTGTGTGAGATCTGGAGGTGCATGCTGGGTAACCATGGAATACAGGAAGAGATACAGTCTGGCTTCAGATGCCCACACATGAGATGGCGGCGGCCTGCTGGGACTTACAAAAGTAAGAAAACAATGCTGCAAAAATACAAAGCTTACCTTGGATTACAGCGTACCTTTACTAGAATACATTCATCATGAGGATTATAGGGGGAGGTTTATCTACAAAGTAACATTTCTCCGGAGCTCCGCTTTATATATACAAGTGCCTTAAAAGTCCCCCTTAGGGGTATTTATTTTGTTTCTAACAAGTTTTTGGATGTGGCACTACTGAGAGGAAATCCTCACCGACTCCATTTCTACAATTACTGTATAAAGTTCTTAGTTTTCTGTATAAAGTGTATTAATACCAATTCATTATTCTGCAGCACATTGTTCCAGCACTGAGGTTGTGGTAGTAGCAGACATATATTGTATGTAGTATTTCCTTTGTATTATAATTGTTGTTGTGTAATTATTATTTGGAAGTATCAGGATCAGGTGGTTCGGTGGTTTGTTACATAGTTACACAGCCGTATAGTAACACTGGGGTTGTGGTAACACTTACCTCTGTCTGCAGGTAGGTTGTCTGTGTAATATAGAGCAGAGCTACACTAGTTTGTTATTTAGTGTATAAAATATGTACAAAGATAAAGAATGACAGAAAATACATCAAAGACAAAAGGACAGACACAGTCTGGCTGTGAGAATAAAACAGAAATAAACTTTTTCTGAGGATTATCCTGTGACAGGAACATGTCAGGAACATCCGCTATTCACCGGTTAGACCGGCACCATGGGAATCCCCCTGTCCATATCTCAGGATCCTCAATTTATGGATGTGGGTGAGTTTAGCCATCAGCCAATCAACCCTGGAGGGTGTTCCCTGCCCAGCCCACAAGCCGGTCCTGTGTTCTGAAGGAACCAGAGCTAAATGGACCATGAATGGTTCTGATGGATAAGGATTGGATTTCTAACACCGGCATGTCAGTCTGATCCCAACAAGACCAATCAGTGCTTGTCTGGTGTGATCAGACTCCATAGAACCATTCTGGGGGTTTCTCCTGGATTCTATCCTCACTACACATACAATGTTATATGTACATGTACCCCAACATGTGTACAATCAGGAGGAATTATTTCCATCTCTCTACAACTAATATTTTATTTTGTATGAGAGATAAAATGATTCCTCTGATCTCTGATATAAATCAATGTCTGGCAGACAGTTCGGGGTCTTCTCACTGTATCGGCCTCGTCCCCTGCTGGGCTTGTAGATGAAATGACTAGGACTTCTCTTTGAGGCTCAGTGAGGTGACAATTTTATATCTACAAGGATGGGGGGATTTTATTGTCATCTAGGGGTCACTTCTTGTCTAGAGACTCGCTCTGTCCTTCCAGATTCTAATTGAGGACCATCTGTCTATGATTGGTCACTGAATTAGGAGAATACGGAGTCCTGTGCATCTTCTGGTCTTTTTCAGGACTAAATTCAGCCCAAAATTCTGTCTGAAATTGGGCCTGAAATGGTGAATGGAGACGCACCGGACCCCCTGCTGTGAGCCGCTGTGACCTCCAGTGTGAACCCAGCTAAAGTCTGATCTCTGATAGTCAGTGGAGGGGGGAGGGGATGAAAGCCAATAACAGCGAGTGACCTGAAGGACTATGATGGGAACTCCCAGTGTAACCAGCCAATCAGAAGTCTATCTTTGTATAACTTTCATCTAGGTGACATGTCTGGATCCCTCACATAGAAGATTTATACCAGAATTCTGCACAATATTATATCATTTATAGGATAATTCTCACCACAGCTCCTGCAGAGTACAGCCAGGATGTCTGAGCCCCTCACATAGAAGTTTTATTCCAGAGTCTTCCAGATTAATCCATGATAAATACAGTGTGGTGAGGGATCGATTATTGATAAGAATGGATTGGAGATCACCACAGCCGGAGGAAGTCACACCACATTTCACCAACCTGCAGAGACAAATCCGGACACATGATCTTATATTATAAGATGAATATGGGGAATTATTCCCATTTAGTGAAAAGTAACATAACATCACTAGAGCGGAATATCAGGATATACAGAATGTTATACAGAGGAAAGATCTTGTTATTAGGGAAGCTGATAAAGGTGAAGCTGTTGTAGTACTTATGTCTACACAGTATAAAGAGGGGGCGCTGTGACAGCTCAGTTACCCCCTTATGTACCCGGTTATTAAGCAGGACCTCACACAGTGTCTCATACAGGGGCTTCTGAAATTGATAGATAAAGGAAAGGATCTTGGGGGGTTTATGAAATAAAACAGCAGAATGTCTGATGGTGGATACTCCAGTGACCCCAATATTCCATCACCTTCCTAAAGTCCACCAATCAGGAGTTCCCATTGAAGGTCACCGGATTGTGGCAGGAATAGGACCCCTTATAGAGAATGTAGGGGGGAGGGGTGGATATACATTTCCAGCCTTTAGTGCTGAGACTTCTGGGATATATTAGAGATACAAGTACTATATTATACTATACTATATATAGTACTATATAAGTACTATATATATCTTCCCTGCAACACAAAAGTCGCTCTACCTGTCTGCGATTTCCCACCTGACTCTTCATACCCTCTGGTAACTGCACTGATCTTCCCTGCAACACAAAAGTCCCTCTACCTGTCTGCGATTTCCCACCTGACTCTTCATACCCTCTGGTAACTGCAAAGACTCCCCTCTTCTCTTAAACACTGGACTACATTGCCTAACTGAACTTTAATTCTGCCTTACTAAGAATTTGAAACTAGTGCCTATACTTGTTTGTTTTTGAAAGTGTCATTTATTTTGTATTCTGCTGCCATGAACAAGACCAAACATTTAACCTTATTCTGTTGCCCCCTCTTGCACTGCAATCTGTCCAGGCCAGTTGTAAAACCCCACCCCCCACAAGCTTAGTTTTATCAGCTTCTAATTGAATAATTTTGAATCCCCCCCCACACACCTTCCCACTATAAATGTAGTTAATTTCTTGGGACGGCTGGCGAGGGTTTAGGCTGGTCACTCCTTGCACAAAGTGTCACGCCGGCAACAAGTGTTTGGCACTTGGACACGGGCACTTCTTCTAAGGCACTGCTACAAAAAAAGTAAGTACAGACTTTATTGTTTCACAGCTATTTTGCAGGAAGTTCCACTTCATTCACTAACTTTCCTCAGCCTTCCTTCTATTAGCTTGTCCCCACCCTCTAAAATGCTCACACTAATCTTTGTTATAACGTCCTCTCTCCTCAAACTCTCATGTCTTTACCCCCCCTCTCCAGCCCCCAACCTTTACATATCTCCCTCTCTTCTGCCCACTCAATATTACTCCACTTACCACCTCCTGCTCATTCTAAGCCCACACAGTATCACCACGTCCATTCCACCACAGCATCTGCCCTCCTATAAATCCCACTCCCGCCTTACCACCCTCACCCTCCTACTACTCCTAATGTCTGGGGACATCGCACCAAACCCCGGCCCTCCCACACCCAATTTCCAACGCCAAGATCGGCCATCTACCTCCTCCAACAGTAGTCGTAACTTCAACCTTCTCATCCCAGTTCCCCTGATTCCACAAGTCAGCCCCCCTCTTTCATGTGCCCTCTGGAATGCCCGCTCAGTCTTCAACAAACTAGTTTCTGTCAATGACCTTTTCCTCTCCAAATCCCTTGATCTATTTGCTATAACTGAAACCTGGCTCCAGGAATTTGATACTACCTCTCCAGCTGCACTGTCCCACAGTGGCCTTCTCTGGACTCACTCCACCAGACCCAGTGGACGAAAAGGAGGTGGTGTCGGACTTCTCCTCTCCCCACAATGCACCTTCCAGGTACTGCCCACACCTCCCTCTCTTTCCACCTGCTCTTTCGAAATGCACTGCATTCGTCTTTTCTCTCCAGCTTGTCTGAGGGTCGCAGTCATTTATCGGCCTCTTGGACCAGTGTCACGCTTTCTGGATGACTTCTCTGCATGGCTACCCTATATTCTCTCATCTGAAGTGCCTGTCATCATCCTAGGTGACTTTAACATTCCAATCAATGTTAATAATGCTACCACTTCTAAACTACTCAACTTAACCTCCTCTTTTAACCTAACACAATGAACACAAACCACCACTCACTCCAACGGCAACACTCTTGACCTTGTATTCTCCCATCGCTGCACTCCCTGCAATCTCTCCAACGCGCCCTTTCCTCTCTCTGATCACAACCTTATCCGTTTCACACTCTCCTTGTCTCCTATATCCCATGCTGCCAACCCACAAAACACTACCCGCAGGAACCTTCGCAACCTCAAACCTTCCCTTCTTCACTCTGCTACTGATGGCCTTTATGACAAAATCGCACCCCTGTCCTGCCCAGACCTAACCACTTCCATCTACAACACCACGTTGTCATCCTCCCTAGACGTACTTGCTCCTCTTTCTACACGCAGAACCAGGCCCCATCTGCCACAACCCTGGCAAACAGACGACACCAGAAGTTTCAAGAGACGCAGCCGTGCTCTTGAGCGAGCATGGCGTAAATCTAAATCCCTGCAAGACTTTACCCTCTACAAATCTGTCCTTCTCAAATACAACTCCTGCCTCCACACTGCTAAACAAACCTATTACAACACTCTCATCAAAACCCTCTCATCCAAACCTCATCAACTCTTTTCTACCCTTAATTCCTTACTTCACCCCCCACTGCCCCCTCCCACAAACTTGCTTACCGCTCAACATATTGCCAACCACTTCAATAGCAAAATCAACACAATTCACAAGGAGATATCCAGCATTAAAATCCCTCACCTACCCAACATATCAGGTCCAACACCACACTCAATACTCTCCTCCTTTTGCCCAGTTACCACAGAAGAAGTTGATAAACTCCTCTCCATGGCCCACCTCACTACATGTCCCCTGGACCCTGTCCCCTCTCAATTACTGCGACCACCTTCCCACTCTATCCTCAACTCCCTAACCCACATCTTCAACCTCTCCCTCTCCTCCGGCACCTTTCCTTCCCCGCTCAAACATGCACTGGTTACCCCCATACTCAAAAAACCCTCACTAGACCCCACCTGTTTGAATAACTTAAGACCTATCTCCCTTCTCCCGTTTGCCTCCAAGCTCATCGAACGCCTTGTTCATGACCAAATGAGTCGCTACCTCACGGACAACAACCTTCTCGACCCCCTACAGTCTGGCTTCCGCCTACAACATTCGACTGAAACTGCCCTACTAAAAATCACCAATGACCTAATAACTGCCAAAACCAATGGCCACTACTCCATACTCATACTTTTAGACCTCTCTGCTGCCTTTGACACAGTTGACCACCTGCTGCTCCTCAGCAAATTACACTCCTTTGGCCTCCGTGATTCTGCATTATCCTGGTTCTCCTCCTACCTATCTCAGCGCACTTTCAGCGACACTTACAACTCCATCTCCTCCGCTCCCCTTCCTCTTTCTGTTGGGGTACCCCAAGGCTCTGTCCTTGGGCCTCTCCTTTTCTCACTCTATACCTCTTCCCTGGGCCAGTTGATCACCTCCCATGGCTTCCAATACCATCTCTATGCCGATGACACACAGATCTATCTCTCCACTCCCCAACTCACCCCCACTATCTCCTCACGGATCTCAAACTTGCTGAATGACATATCGGTATGGATGTCACACCACTTCCTCAAACTTAATCTTTCTAAAACTGAGCTTGTTATATTTCCTCCTTCACGGTCCCCCTCCTGTGACTTCACCATTAATATCAACAACACAACCATTGGTCCCTCCACACATGCCAGAGTCCTGGGTGTAATCCTTGACTCTGACCTCTCCTTCAGCCCCCATATCCAATCACTGGCTAAATCCTGCCGCCTTAACCTCCGCAACATCTCCAAAATTCGACCCTTCCTGACTAATGACACTACAAAACAACTTATTCACTCCTTGATTATTTCCCGCCTCGACTATTGCAACTCTCTCCTTAATGGCCTACCCTTAAGCAGGCTATCCCCCCTTCAGTCTATTATGAATGCTGCTGCTAGACTAATACACCTCACTAATCGATCCGTGACTGCTGCTCCTCTCTGCCAATCCCTTCACTGGCTTCCCCTACCCCACCGTGTAAAATTCAAAATGCTAACCATAACATACAAGGCCATTCACAACATCGCCCCCATCTACATCACCAACCTCATCTGCAGATATCGCCCAAATCGCCCCCTCCGCTCCTCCCAGGACCTCCTGCTCTCTAGCTCCCTTGTTACCTCCTCCCATGCTCGCCTTCAGGACTTCTCCAGAGCCTCTCCCATCCTCTGGAATTCCCTGCCCCAGTATGTCCGATCAGCCCCTACCCTGTCCACCTTTAGGAGATCCTTGAAAACTCATTTATTCAGGGAAGCCTATCCCACACCCACATAACTGTCCCTGAGCCACCCCCATCAAATCATTCTTTGCAGCTATTACCTTTTGTACCACCACCCCCTCCCTTTAGAATGTAAGCTCTACGAGCAGGGCCCTCCTGTACCTTTTGTATTAAACTGTACTGTAATTGTGTTGTCCCCCTTATACATTGTAAAGCGCTGAGTAAACTGTTGGCGCTATATAAATCTCGTATAATAATAATAATAATAATAATAATATATTGGTGGATATTCCACATTTACAATGGGATTCTACATTCACATGGGGGACACTTGACATTAAAGCACTTTATTCTTCCATCCCCCATTTTTTAGTGTCTCCAGCAATCAGATATCATCTCCATAGATATAGATCATATACTAGGATGTTACAGGAATTATTACAGAGGATGTAAAGGATGAAGGTTTTTTACCTTAACCACTTCAGCCCCGGAAGGATTTACCCCTTAATGACCAGAGAACTTTTTACAATTTGGCACTGCGCTGCTTTTTCTGGTAATTGCGCGGTCATGCAATGCTGTACACAAACTAAATTTGTGTCCCTTTTTTCACACAAATAGAGCTTTCTTTTAGTGGTATTTTATCACCTCTGGGATTTTTATTTTTTGCAATATAAATAAAAAAAGACCGAAAATTTTGTAAAAAAAATATTTCTATTTTTTGTTATAAGAAAAATCCAATAAACTCAATTTTAGTCATATATTTAGGCCAAATTGTACTCAGTCACATGTCTTGGGTAAGAAAATGTAATAAGTGTATATTTATTGATTTGTGCAAAAGTTATAATGTCTACAAACTATGATACATTTACTGGAATTTACACAGATTTTAGTTTATGACTGCCTATCTCATTTCTTGAGGTGCTAAAATGACAGGGCGGTACAAACCCCCCAAATCACCCCATTTTGGAAAGTAGACACCCCAAGGAATTTGCTGAAAGGCATGTTGAGCAAATTGAATATTTTTTTTTTTGTCACAGCTGATTGAAAAATGATAAAAGAAAGAAAAAGTACACAAAGTTGTCACTAAATGATATATTGCTCACACATGACATGGGTATATGTGGAACAACAAAAAAGACTCTGACCTGAAGTAGCGAACAGAAAAGGTATGCCACATCCCATAATATAGAAAAACAAACAATTGGTTCCCCTGGGGTGGGATTTTGAAGGCATTACCAAAACAGATTCATAATTAATAAAAAAGATATTTTATTACAAAATACAAAGACATGATACAGAAATACACCAAGTGACATATTCGAATCAAACATAGAAAATACATAAGAACAATAGCATCAAGAAAAGCATATATGGGATAAAGAATGTTACACAAGGCAACAAAGACGGACAAAAGGCATGAGATGAGGTAGGTCTCACTAAACCGACGCGTTTCGGAAAGTCCTTCGTCAAGGTTTGACAAGTGAGAATTATCATCTGTTTAATATTACAAAGGCAAAAAACATAAAGTGGTTAGCATCACATATGTATATGATATGATATGTCCCCCATATCCCGTATGTGAGAATGAACTCACTTACCCAATGCAAGTGTTGCAGAGAGATTCAAAGCAAATAATCAGTGCTACTGTGGTATCCCAGGCCGTGTGCAAATCTAGAAGATCCAATTATAAGTAGGTGGAATACTATAAAGAGGTTCATGTAAAGGGTACCGTCCCCCTAAATGCTGAAAAACGTCATGCCCAACTCTGGGCGCAACGCCTGTGCGTGGGCTGGGGTCCACAAGAATCTTCGGACCTAAGACCAAGCAGACAATATCATAAGGAATGGCAATTGGGTGGGGGTGAGTACCCCCATTAAGGTGGTGCAGAAAACATATATTTGCATAAAAGCTGATGGCCAAAGAACATACCTGGGAACTGGAGCCAGAAAGGACACTTACAAGGTATAACATAGGGAAGTGGAGGAGGGCTCATAGGACACCATGCTGGCTATCAGACTGACACCAAAGAGGAAATCTGGTATTAGGAGAGAGAAAGGGGGTGAAAATCATACGGATAATCTATGTATGGGTTGTGGTATGTATAACCCACACCACATGTTAAAAAGTAGTCTAAAGGGTAAAAAAAACCCCAGTACTCCCAGTCCAACAAGGTGACTTACTTTAGCCGCCAGGAGCCCAGCATGAGTGCATCATCCTCCTCCGATCACAAGATCCGAGTGGATGAGCTAGAGTATTTATCTTCATTAGATGCGCTGTCAGCTGATTGCAACAGCAATCAGCTGTGCGCACCGTGTTCTCCCTGAGCTGCCTCCTCCCATTAGGCTCCAGCTGACAATCGGTCCGCCTTTGGGCAGATCTCCTGTCATCCTGGTCCAATGATGGACCCCCTGGGAGTGGACCGCGCCACGCCCCCCCACAGACGCCGGCCCCGACCCCACACCGCGCACGCGCGCCAGTAACACTGGAGCGCATCGTCGCGGCTGACGTCACGGCACTGCGTCCCGGAGGCGCGCGCCGCCGTCCACTCCCACCAGCACGGTAAGCCAGAGCTGGGATCAGCTGACGCTGATCCAGATCTGGAAAAGGAGGAACACAGACCGTTCCCCTGGTGTGTCCCTGATGGGACAGCCTTACCATGCTGGGTCCACGCACAGTGACAGCAAGGGGAAGGCACCTAAGAAAAACATGCCAACCAACATATAAATGTGCAAGCTCAAAAAATTATACAATATAAAGTCATGTAGACATATTGGATATCTCCCAGTGCACCTAAGGCGTGAGGTTCCACAGCAGGGCTGTAACATGGGGAGAAATACAAATGGTAAAAGTATTAAGACATGGAGCAAACACAAGAGGGACAAGACTTAATTCTCCCTCCCACCTGGGGCAGGATTTGCAAAACAGGGGACCCCCCCAAAAGAATGTCCCGCCAGTCAAAGGACATGGACGTGCAGATAGGCCCCTATCACACTAAGCCCTAAAGTGAATTCCTTATTTGGACATAAAGTATAGGCAGTACCGAGCCTAAAAGTTGTAAGAGCATAAATTGGAGCAAGGCAAGGGCCTCGAGTCAGATAACCTGCATACGATGTGGCAAGACCTGGGGCGTGCATACAACCAGGTACTCAGGTGAGGGTCTATCTTTCCATTCCTCCAGAATCAAAACCCTCCAAAAAGGGCTTGAAGCATGTAGAGTCATTCAATCCAGGGGGTCTAGTCGCCCGTAAGTTATAGATCCACCTCAGTTCAAGCTGGAGGAGATCCTTATTCCAATCTCCCCCCCTCCCACCTGGGTGGACCCGGTCCAAGATCAAAAATTTGATTCTGGGAAATTCTCCCTGGTGGACCAGGGCCGTGTGTCTCCCCAATGGTAAGTCGGGGTCACATGTCTGCATGCTTCTGATGTGGCGGTATGCCCTATGCCAGAATTCCAGCTTTGTTTTTCCGACATAGAAACATCCACAGTCACACCAGAGCATGTAGACCACCCCCTTCGTCTTGCAGTTCGCGAAGTGTTTGGGCCTGAAGACACTGCCATTGGGTAACGTGGGATTTTTAGTGGTAAACATGAATCTGCAGTATCCAAAGGTCCACACATGAAGGTGCCTTTGTACTTGCAGTGCTGAGCGAACTTTTCATCCCTAAATTCACTTCTCACCAATCTGGAGGATAGAGAGGTGGCCCTCCTAAAGGTGAAGAGGGGACTTTCAGGGAGGAGTCTCTGTAGATTGGGGTCCATAGTGAGAATGTGCCAATACTTGGACACAATTTTCTTGATTTCAATGTGTTGGTTACAATATTTAGTGATGATGCGCAGGGAATTGTCCTGACTTTTGTTTTTTTGTGAATAGATCAGGGTCTGCCTAGTATGTGTGATGGCCCGTTTATAGGCTTTTTTGAGGGAGGTACGTGAGTAACCTCTCTCAAGGAGTCTCGCACGTAGATCATTGGCCTCTTTCTTGAAAGTCGCTTCATCGGTGCAATTTCTACGCACCCTCAAATATTGGCTGTAAGGTATTGACTTGATGAGACTAGATGGATGAAAGCTAGAGGCATGTAGGATGGTATTCCCAGCCGTGGCCTTCCGAAAGAGGCCACTGCTGAGTCTACCATCCCCGTCCCTATAGACCATGACATCCAAAAATGCGATCTCACTGCGACTTGATGCCATGGTAAACTTAAGATTAAAGCAATTTTTGTTCATGCACACGAGGCATGATTGTAAAAGCTCTATGGGGCCATCCCAGATGGTGAAAATGTCGTCGATGTATCTGAACCACAACAGGAAGTGGTTCGTATACATCGACGAGTTTTCATCACTGAGAAAAGTGGTTTCCCATTCCCCCAGGTACAGGTTGGCAAATCCTGCCCCAGGCGGGAGGGAGAATTAAGTCTTGTCCCTCTTGTGTTTGCTCCATGTCTTAATACTTTTACCATTTGTATTTCTCCCCATGTTACAGCCCTGCTGTGGAACCTCACGCCTTAGGTGCATTGGGAGATATCCAATATGTCTACATGACTTTATATTGTATAATTTTTTGAGCTTGCACATTTATATGTTGGTTGGCATGTTTTTCTTAGGTGCCTTCCCCTTGCTGTCACTGTGCGTGGACCCAGCACGGTAAGGCTGTCCCATCAGGGACACACCAGGGGAACGGTCTGTGTTCCTCCTTTTCCAGATCTGGATCAGCGTCAGCTGATCCCAGCTCTGGCTTCCCGTGCTGGTGGGAGTGGACGGTGGCGCGCGCCTCCGGGACGCAGTGCCGTGACGTCAGCCGCGACGATGCGCTCCAGTGTTACTGGCGTGCGTGCGTGGTGTGGGGTCGGGGCCGGCGTCTGTGGGGGGGCGTGGCGCGGTCCACTCCCAGGGGGTCCATCATTGGACCAGGATGACAGGAGATCTGCCCAAAGGCGGACCGATTGTCAGCTGGAGCCTAATGGGAGGAGGCAGCTCAGGGAGAACACGGTGCGCACAGCTGATTGCTGTTGCAATCAGCTGGCAGCGCATCTAATGAAGATAAATACTCTAGCTCATCCACTCGGATCTTGTGATCGGAGGAGGATGATGCACTCATGCTGGGCTCCTGGCGGCTAAAGTAAGTCACCTTGTTGGACTGGGAGTACTGGGTTTTTTTTTACCCTTTAGACTACTTTTTAACATGTGGTGTGGGTTATACATACCACAACCCATACATAGATTATCCGTATGATTTTCACCCCCTTTCTCTCTCCTAATACCAGATTTCCTCTTTGGTGTCAGTCTGATAGCCAGCATGGTGTCCTATGAGCCCTCCTCCACTTCCCTACGTTATACCTTGTAGGTGTCCTTTCTGGCTCCAGTTCCCAGGTATGTTCTTTGGCCATCAGCTTTTATACAAATATATGTTTTCTGCACCACCTTAATGGGGGTACTCACCCCCACCCAATTGCCATTCCTTATGATATTGTCTGCTTGGTCTTAGGTCCGAAGATTCTTGTGGACCCCAGCCCACGCACAGGCGTTGCGCCCAGAGTTGGGCGTGACGTTTTTCAGCATTTAGGGGGACGGTACCCTTTACATGAACCTCTTTATAGTATTCCACCTACTTATAATTGGATCTTCTAGATTTGCACACGGCCTGGGATACCACAGTAGCGCTGATTATTTGCTTTGAATCTCTCTGCAACACTTGCATTGGGTAAGTGAGTTCATTCTCACATACGGGATATGGGGGACATATCATATCATATACATATGTGATGCTAACCACTTTATGTTTTTTGCCTTTGTAATATTAAACAGATGATAATTCTCACTTGTCAAACCTTGACGAAGGACTTTCCGAAACGCGTCGGTTTAGTGAGACCTACCTCATCTCATGCCTTTTGTCCGTCTTTGTTGCCTTGTGTAACATTTTTTATCCCATATATGCTTTTCTTGATGCTATTGTTCTTATGTATTTTCTATGTTTGATTCGAATATGTCACTTGGTGTATTTCTGTATCATGTCTTTGTATTTTGTAATAAAATATCTTTTTTATTAATTATGAATCTGTTTTGGTAATGCCTTCAAAATCCCACCCCAGGGGAACCAATTGTTCGTTTTTGGGTATATGTGGAATTACATCCCAAAATACATTCTGCTGCTTCTCCTGAGTATGGGGATACCACATGTGTGGGACTTTTTGAGAGCCTAGCCGTGTACAGGGCCCCGAAAACCAATCACCGCCTTCAGGATTTCTTAGGGCATAAATTTTTGATTTCACTCCTCACTACCTATCACAGTTTCTGAGGCCATAAAATGCCAAGATGGCACAAAACCCCCCAAATGACCCCATTTTGAAAAGTAGAGACCCCAAGATATTTTCTGAGAGGGACGGTGAGTATTTTGCAGATCTAACTTTTTGTCTAAAGTTTTGAAAATTTAAAAAAGAAAAAAAAAATGTCCTTTTCTTTCTTAATTTTCCAAAACAAATGAGATCTGCAAAATACTCACCATGCCTCTCAGCAAATATCTTGGGGTGTCTACTTTCCAAAAAGGGGTCATTTGGGGGGTTGAACTGTCCTGGCTTTTTATGCCCAACATTAGAAGCTTATGCCACACATCACCCACTTTTCTAACACTTGAACCACCAAGTCCTTTCTGACACTTTTTTTTTACATGAAAACATTTTCTTTTGCTAAAAAATTACTTTGAACCCCCAAACATCATATGATAAATGTTTTTGCCATACCAGAAAAACTATAGAGTTTGCCACATCCCTGTATATATAGAGAAAGTTAGAATACCCCCAATTGGGACTTTAAATTGGCAAAAACAGTGGAGTGCAGTAGAATACAAAAGTATGTATATAGAGTAGTTTCTCTCCAGTAACCAAGAACACTTTCTGGTAACCAAATCCGGTACCCAACGTGTTTCAGGTTCAAAGCCATTTCATCAGGGGTATTTGTATAGGAGATTTTAAATTTGAGATCTGGTGAATGGCACCGCAATCAAACACACAGTGTATTCAGGCAAGACTGAAATTAACATTGTCAGTGGATGGCATATGTAGAGGTATAATTCAACCTATATTTGAAATGTAATGACCCGCAGGAAAGGAACGTGTCAGTGGTCCCTCAGGCCAAAGAATGTGCAGCTGGAAATGATAACTTTACAGCTTCTATGGAGATCTCTTAGTGAAGGTCAGAATAGAACATTGGTCAGGGTCCTGTGTAAATGATGACACTATGTTGGAATGCTGTGTACCATTCCTTAAGCTATGTACAAGGGGTCCATAAGGAACGCCATCCGGTCTGGCAAAGTCTGCAGACATATATATCATTTATGGTCAAAGCCCTATGGCCGATACGTATATGAACAATTAGACTTACCACCCTGCAATTGCACTCTTATGTTGCCCTGGTATTGTTCCTTGAGCCCTGACCTGTATCATGTTACTCTGATACCTGAAGCCTGAACCTGAACCTGAACCTGAAGCCTGATTCCTGGAACCTATTCATCCTGTTTCCTGTCCGTTACCTGTACCCTGGACTCTGAGCCTTGTACCTGACCCGTCCCTCCTGTGATCCATCCATCCTCTCTTGTCCTGTTGTTTCCCTTCCCAGCCTAGCTTGACTATGATTCTGGTACTCCCTCTTGCTACACATGCTGGTTGGTTTAATATCACTGATTGTTTGGTTGTTCACTCTGTATTGGTGGAGTGTTCCTGTCCGCTGCCCAGCCTGGAGTGTTCCTGCCCGCTGCCCAGCCTGGAGTGTTCCTGCCCGCTGCCCAGCCTGGAGTGTTCCTGCCCGATGCCCAGCCTGGGGTGTTCCTGTCCGCTACCCAGCCTGACGTGCCACTGCTTGCTGCCCAGCTTGAGGTGCCCGCTGCCTGGCCGGACACCATGGACTTTCCCCAGCAATGGCTAGTTGGAGCATCCGGAGGTCGCTCCTTTGAGGGGGGGTACTGTCAGGAAAGGTCTCCTCCGATGGTGATATCGATCATTTGGCATGCAGTACTGAGGTCCACCAGCAGGTGTCAACTGGCAGTTCAGAGCTGTCAGAAGAGCTCTTTCCTGCAAGTATTCTAGTACTGGCATCCACCAGTGGAGGAATCCTGGCAGTATGGAGCAGGTATTCCCCTCTGCAGACAGGTGTCACCTGACTTTAATTAGCAGAACTGTAGTATAAATACCCGGCAATTGCACACTTATGTTGCCCTGGTATTGTTCCTTGAGCCCTGACCTGTATCCTGTTACTCTGATTCCTGAACCTGAACCTGAAGCCTGATTCCTGTTTCCTGTCCGTTACCTGAACCCTGGACTCTGAGCCTTGTACCTGACCCGTCCCTCCTGTGATCCATCCATCCTCTCTTGTCCTGTTTATCTCCCTTCCCAGCTACTGATTCCCTGTTTATGACCCCGGCCTGGCTTGACTACGATTCTGGTACTCCCTCTTGCTACACATGCCGGTTGGTTTAATATCACTGATTTTTTGGTTGTTCACTCTGTATTGGTGGTTAGGGATGAGCTTCGAGTTCGAGTCGAACTCATGTTCTACTCGAACATTGGCTGTTCGCAAGTTCGCCGAACAGCGAACAATTTGGGGTGTTTGCGGCAAATTCGAATGCCGCGGAACACCCTTTAAAAGTCTATGGGAGAAATCAAAAGTGCAAATTTTAAAGGCTTATATGCAAGTTATTGTCATAAAAAGTGTTTGGGGACCCGGGTCCTGCCCCAGGGGACATGGATCAATGCAAAAAAAAGTTTTAAAAACGGACGTTTTTTCAGGAGCAGTGATTTTAATAATGCTTAAAGTCAAACAATAAAAGTGTAATATCCCTTTAAATTTCGTACCTGGGGGGTGTCTATAGTATGCCTGTAAAGGGGCGCATGTTTCCTGTGTTTAGAACAGTCTGACAGCAAAATGACATTTTGAAGAAAAAAACACATTTAAAACTATCCGCGGCTATTGCATTGCCGACAATACACATAGATGTTCATTGATAAAAACGGCATGGGAATTCCCCACAGGGAAACCCCGAACCAAAATAAAAAAAAAAAAATGATGTGGGAGTCCCCCTAAATTCCATACAAGGCCCTTCAGGTCTGGTATGGATATTAAGGGGAACCCCAGCCAAAATTTAAAAAAAAATGACGTGGGGTTCCCCCTAAATTCCATACCAGACCCTTCAGGTCTGGTATGGACTTTAAGGAGAACCCCGCGCCAAAAAAAAAAAAAAAAACGGCGTGGGGTCCCCCCAAAATTCCATACCAGACCCTTATCCGAGCACGCAACCTGGCAGGCCGCAGGAAAAGAGGGGGGGACGAGAGTGTGGCCCCCCCCTCCTGAACCGTACCAGGCCACATGCCCTCAACATTGGGAGGGTGCTTTGGGGTAGCCCCCCAAAACACCTTGTCCCCATGTTGATGAAGACAAGGGCCTCATCCCCACAACCCTGGCCGGTGGTTGTGGGGGTCTGCGGGCGGGGGGCTTATCGGAATCTGGAAGCCCCCTTTAACAAGGGGACCCCCAGATCCCGCCCCCCCCCTGTGTGAAATGGTAAGGGGGTACTTACCCCTACCATTTCACTAAAAAACTGTCAAAAATGTTAAAAATGACAAGAGACAGTTTTTGACAATTCCTTTATTTAAATGCTTCTTCTTTCTTCCTTCATCTTCTTCTGGTTCTTCTGGCTCTTCTGGTTCTTCCTCCGGCGTTCTCGTCCAGCATCTCCTCCGCGGTGTCTTCTATCTTCTTCTCCTCGGGCCGCTCCGCACCCATGGCATGGGGGGGAGGCTCCCGCTCTTCTCTTCATCTTCTTCTTCTTCTTCATCTCTTCTTCCTTCTTCTCTTCTTCTCTTCTTCATTTCTTCTCCGGGCCGCTCCGCAGCCATGCTGGCATGGAGGGAGGCTCCCGCTGTGTGACGGCATCTCTTCGTCTGACGGTTCTTAAATAATGGGGGGCGGGGTCACCCGGTGACCCCGCCCCCCTCTGACGCACGGTGACTTGACGGGACTTCCCTGTGACGTCACGGGGAATGCCACAGGGAAGTCCCGTCATGTCCCGTGCGTCAGAGGGGGGCGGGAAGAAATGAAGAAGAGAAGAAGGAAGAAGAGATGAAGAAGATGAAGAAGATGAAGAGAAGAGCGGGAGCCTCCCCCCATGCCATGGGTGCGGAGCGGCCCGAGGAGAAGAAGATAGAAGACGCCGCGGAGGAGATGCTGGACGAGAACACCGGAGGAAGAGCCAGAAGAACCAGAAGAAGATGAAGGAAGAAAGAAGAAGCATTTAAATAAAGGAATTGTCAAAAACTGTCTCTTGTCATTTCTAACATTTTTGACAGTTTTTTAGTGAAATGATAGGTGTAAGTACCCCCTTACCATTTCACACAGGGGGGGGCCGGGATCTGGGGGTCCCCTTGTTAAAGGGGGCTTCCAGATTCCGATAAGCCCCCCGCCCGGCCAGGGTTGTGGGGATGAGGCCCTTGTCTTCATCAACATGGGGACAAGGTGTTTTGGGGGGCTACCCCAAAGCACCCTCCCAATGTTGAGGGCATGTGGCCTGGTACGGTTCAGGAGGGGGGGGCACACTCTTGTCCCCCCCTCTTTTCCTGTGGCCTGCCAGGTTGCGTGCTCGGATAAGGGTTTGGTATGGATTTTTGGGGGGACCCCACGCCGTTTTTTTTTTTTTTTTTGGCGTGGGGTTCCCCTTAAAATCCATACCAGACCTGAAGGGTCTGGTATGGAATTTGGGGGGAACCCCACGTCATTTTTTTTTTAAATTTTGGCTGGGGTTCCCCTTAATATCCATACCAGACCTGAAGGGCCTTGTATGGAATTTAGGGGGACTCCCACATCATTTTTTTTTTTAAATTTTGGTTCGGGTTGCCCTGTGGGGAATTCCCATGCCGTTTTTATCAATGAACTTCTATGTGTATTGTCGGCAATGCAATAGCCGCGGGTAGTTTTAAATGTGTTTTTTCCTTCAAAATGTCATTTTGCTATCAGACTGTTCTAAACACGGGAAACATGCGCCCCTTTACAGGCATACTATAGACACCCCCCAGGTACGAAATTTAAAGGGATATTACACTTTTATTGTTTGCATTATTAAAATCACTGCTCCTGAAAAAACGGCCATTTTTAAAACTTTTTTTTGCATTGATTCATGTCCCCTGGGGCAGGACCCGGGTCCCCAAACACTTTTAATGACAATAACTTGCATATAAGCCTTTAAAATTAGCACTTTTGATTATTCATGTTCGTGTCCCATAGACTTTAACGGTGTTCGCGTGTTCGAACGAACTTTTTTCCTGTTCGCATGTTCTGGTGCAAACCGAACAGGGAGGTGTTCGGCTCATCCCTATTGGTGGTGTGTTCACATATGCATTTTCCTTAATAAACTTACTTTCACCTATTTATGTCTAGTTCACCCTGTCGCAGTCACACAGTTCTGGTCACATCTGGTTTATGACACACCCTCCCTTCGAGCTATGTACAACGCCAACTACCCTCAGGCCTTCCTTAAAACTAAACAATGGCTACAACTTTGGTCTACATTTTCCATCCCTCTGTTGGGACGGATCACGGCCATTAAAATGTCCATCCTCCCAAAACTGTTGTAATTTTTTAGAGCTCTTCCCCTATATGTGTCTCACCAAACTTGATCCAGAGAGCCAATAACAAATTCATTTGGAAAGGTAAACCTCCCAAATATGGTAAATTACTCACACATAGACCGCTTTCACAGGGAGGATTAGGGTTGCCAAACATATGGCTGTACTATTTAGCTGCCAGACTTGCACAAGCAGCCCAGTGGTATGCCCCCCCCGGCTATGATCCCATGGTTGCAGTTTGAGATGATTTCAGCTTGCCCATTTTATATATCTGGGCTCTTATGGCAAACTGGAATAAAACCTAGAGAGATCGGCACACTAAATAATATTGTAGACCAAACTATCCACCTATGGAATTTATACCATCAGAAGTTTAAACTTCAATCAGACAGACCCCTCCTATCCTCATTCTTAGGAGACTAGAGATTCCCCCCGCCTATGATCTACCCAATGAATTCCACTGGTGGGAATTTGGGTCCCTCACCACATTAAGAGCCTTAACAAATAGATCACAGTTTTACTTCTTTACACAACTACAAGAACAGTTTGATATCCCAAGAACTGGGTTCTATAGAAATCTTCAAATAAGACATTTCCTTGAATCTCTATTCTCGTTGAATGGTAATCCCATATTCTCTCAATATGAAAATATATGCCTTAATTTATCCAGAGAACAGGGGACTATCTCTATGATATATATAGACACCTCAATGAAATAGACCTTCCTGAGAAATCAACAGCTATGATCTGTTGGGAAACCGATGTTGACCAGGTATTCTCTATAGAGAACTGGTCAGACATGCTGAATAACATGCATAAATGCTCCTGCTTCATGGTCATTAAAGAGACTGTAGTTAAGCTACACAGGAGGTGGTACCTCACTCCAGACAGAGTACATACATTTTACCCTGGAGTCCCAGCTACTTGCTTTAGGGGCTGTCCGATCAAGGGAAGCACCTAATGTGACTCCAAACTGATAAATGGAGCCTTTATTTGATCTTGGTGTGTCACTTGGGCTGCATCCCAGCTTGTGATATACAGTATATTGAAATTGGTGATCCTAAGGAATAGGGATGAGCTTCGAGTTCGAGTCGAACTCATGTTCAACTCGAACATCGGCTGTTCGCCAGTTTGCCGAACAGCGAACAATTTGGGTTGTTTGCGGCAAATTTGAAAGCCACGGAACACCCTTTAAAAGTCTATGGGAAAAATCAAAAGTGCTAATATGCAAGTTATTGTCATAAAAAGGGTTTGGGGACCCGGGTCCTGCCCCAGGGGACATGTATCAATGCAAAAAAAGTTTTAAAAACGGCCATTTTTTCAGGAGCAGTGATTTTAATAATGCTTAAAGTGAAACAACAAAAGTGTAATATTCCTTTAAATTTCGTAGCTGGGGGGTGTCTATAGTATGCCTGTAAAGGGGCTCATGTTTCCCGTGTTTAAAACAGTCTGACAGCAAAATGACATTTCAAAGGAAAAAAAGTAATTTAACCACTTGCCGACCGCCTAACGCAGATATACTGCGGCAGAATGGCACGGGCAGGCAAAATCACGTACCTGGTGCCCGAGGCGGTCGGCTTCGTTAGGGAAGCGATCCAGGCTGAGGGGGAGGCCACTCATTTGTGGCCACCCCCTCGCGATCGCTCCCCACGAATGATATTCTTCCTCTGCTGCTGTATAGTAAACAGCGGCAGAGGAAAATATGTCATCTCTCCTCTGTATTTTCCGTTCCGCGCCAAGGAGAGAAGACATCGATGTGAGTGCACAACACATCACAGTAGAACACACCAGGCATACTGTACACCCCCCATCACCCCCTGATCACCCCCCCATCACAGTGACTCCAAGCAGTTTTTTTTTTTCTGATTACTGCATTGGTGTCAGTTTGTGACAGTTAGTGTGGTAGGACAGTTAGTGGTAGCCCCCTTTAGGTCTAGGGTACCCCCCTAACCCCCCCTAATACATTTTTAACCCCTTGATCACCCCCTGTCACCAGTGTCACTAAGCGATTGTTTTTCTTATCGCTGTATTAGTGTCACTGGTGACGCTAGTTAGGGAGATAAATATTTAGGTTTGCCGTCAGCGTTTTATAGCGACAGGGACCCCCATATATTACCTAATAAAGGTTTTAACCCCTTGATTGCCCCCTAGTTAACCCTTTCACCACTGATCACCGTATAACTGTTACGGGTGACGCTGGTTAGTTCGTTTATTTTTTATAGTGTCAGGGCACCCGCCGTTTATTACCTAATAAAGGTTTAGCCCCCTGATCGCCCGGCGGTGATATAACTTAGGTTTAAGGGTTAGATAG
Source organism: Aquarana catesbeiana (assembly GCF_042186555.1). Classification (NCBI taxonomy): domain Eukaryota; kingdom Metazoa; phylum Chordata; class Amphibia; order Anura; family Ranidae; genus Aquarana; species Aquarana catesbeiana. The sequence goes on along the minus strand of NC_133326.1, from coordinate 742,560,413 downwards.
GGTCTGCGTCGCCCCAGGCAGCGTCAGGTTAGCGCCAGTACCGCTAACACCCACGCACGCAGCATACACCTCCCTTAGTGGTATAGTATCTGAACGGATCAATATCTAATCAGATCTATACTAGCGTCCCCAGCAGTTTAGGGTTCCCAAAAATGCAGTGTTAGCGGGATCAGCCCAGATACCTGCTAGCACCTGCGTTTTGCCCCTCCGCCCGGCCCAGTACAGCCCACCCAAGTGCAGTATCGATCGATCACTGTCACTTACAAAACACTAAACGCATAACTGCAGCGTTCGCAGAGTCAGGCCTGATCCCTGCGATCGCTAACAGTTTTATTGGTAGCATTTTGGTGAACTGGCAAGCACCAGCCCCAGGCAGTGTCAGGTTAGTGCCAGTATCGCTAACACCCACGCACGCACCGTACACCTCCCTTAGTGGTATAGTATCTGAACGGATCAATATCTGATCCGATCAGATCTATACTAGCGTCCCCAGCAGTTTAGGGTTCCCCAAAATGCAGTGTTAGCGGGATCAGCCCAGATACCTGCTAGCACCTGCGTTTTGCCCCTCCGTCCGGCCCAGCCCACCCAAGTGCAGTATCGATCGATCACTGTCACTTACAAAACACTAAACACATAACTGCAGCGTTCGCAGAGTCAGGCCTGATCCCTGCGATCACTAACAGTTTTTTTGGTAGCGTTTTGGTGAACTGGCAAGCACCAGCGGCCTAGTACACCCCGGTCGTAGTCAAACCAGCACTGCAGTTACACTTGGTGATGTGGCGAGTCCCATAAGTGCAGTTCAAGCTGGTGAGGTGGCAAGCACAAGTAGTGTCCCGCTGCCACCAAGAAGACAAACAGGCCCGTCGTGCCCATAGTGCCCTTCCTGCTGCATTCGCCAATCCCAATTGGGAACCCACCATTTCTGCAGCACCCGTACTTCCCCCATTCACATCCCCAACCAAATGCAGTCGGCTGCATGAGAGGCATTTTCTTTATGTCCTCCCGAGTACCCCTACCCAATGAACCCCCCCCAAAAAAAGATATTGTGTCTGCAGCAAGCACGGATATAGGCATGACACCCGCTATTATTGTCCCTCCTGTCCTGACAATCCTGGTCTATGCATTGGTGAATGTTTTGAATGCTACCATTCACTAGTTGAGTATTAGCGTAGGGTACAGCATTGCACAGACTAGGCACACTTTCACAGGGTCTCCCAAGATGCCATCGCATTTTGAGAGACCCGAACCCGGAACCGGTTACAGTTACAAAAGTTACAGTTACAAAAAAAGTGTAAAAAAACCCCCCAAAAATATGTAAAAAAAAAAAAAATAGTTGTCATTTTATTGTTCTCTCTCTCTCTATTCTCTCTCTATTTTTCTGCTCTTTTTTACTGTATTCTATTCTGCAATGTTTTATTGTTATTATGTTTTATCATGTTTGCTTTTCAGGTATGCAATTTTTTATACTTTACTGTTTACTGTGTTTTATTGTTTACCATGTTTTTGTTTTCAGGTACGCCATTCAGCTGCAGCGCAGATTTATTTATCTTGACAGCAACAGCGTTTGCTCCCACGATATATAAAGCCGTGACTCCAGCGGAGGAGATATATGCCAAAGCGTGGGGGCAGCAGGGGCGGAGGAGCGATTTGCTCCTACCTTTTGTGGGAGGATGCCCCCATGCTTCGGCATATATAAACGGTGCATGTATGCCCATCATTAGAAGTGGGTGGATGAAGGGAGGTATTCTAATGGTGGGCATACCCACCAATCAATCTCTTTTTCCTGACAGACTCCATGGCAGCCTACGTGTGGGTTAACCCCGCCTCCTCTCCAATGCTATAGGACCCCCTACCCTATAAGAATGAGCTCACCTGTACAGACTGTGTTCCTTTTTTGTCCTCCTCCATGGACCTACATCACGATTGTTCCTGTTGGCGTCCGGTCGGATTGTTCCAGAATCTAGCATACCATGGTACGGTGTGGCTCAGGGCCCAGCTATGAGCGGGCGAGTAGCTTTCATGGCACTAAAATACCCCACTCGTGGAGGGTGGATGCCTCATTATGCTTGAAGGTGGACGCATCATCGGCTGGCAAGGTCTGCAAATTTTTTACTTCTTCCATGGCAGTCGTTTCTTTGTATATACTATTATGTTGTTTGTCTCCCGGTTCTCCGCGGTACTCCCCGGTACCTCTGTGTCCCCTCATGGCATTCGGAACGCTTCTGCGTTCCAGGCCGCTGCGGTGCTTCCGGGTAGCGGCCGCCGCAGTCGTTCTGCGCATGCGCGGGGCCTTCGTGAAAACAAGGCTTGGCTCGCGCATGCGCGGAGTGGCGAATCTTCCGGCGGCCGCACAGGCACCGTATGGCTGTCTCCCACGGCGCAGGCGCGTGGTGGAGGAGCGGTGACGTCACTCAGGCGGGGGACTTGATTGTCTGTCATCGCCTGTCAAGGACGGGATTTCCCGCAGACAGTAAGCGGCAACTTCCCCCAGCCTGGTCAGTGTTGGTCTAACTGAGTTTTCTCCCCTTAAAGGGTAAAAATTGAAGATAAAATTAATAAAAATTTATAAACATATATGCATATATTGAAGAAAATAAATAAAGAAATAAAAAAGGACTTTATACTTCTATATACTCGTTCTTACTTTATACAGCATGTATCTACACTCCTGTTTGGATTGTGAGTAAATATATATATATATATAATAATAATCATAAATAAAATATATATGTAAATATATATATATCTTATATAATATTTCCGGTTGGCTCGGTTTGTGTAGCATTTCCGGGTCATCTGTAGACCATCAGTGTCATGGTGACGTTCTGTCCAGCGGTTATGGATAGGTCACTGCCTTCATACAGCCAGCCCTCATGCACAAGGTGCGTGCAGGCGAGGGGAGGGGCCGAGGTTGAAGTCTCAAGGGATTGAGATCGCGTTTTGTCCCCCCCCCCATTCTTTTTTCAGCTCTTTTTGAGATCAGTTGACAGAGACCTTGCCAGGCCACAACATTTACAAGAGGAGATGTTGCCATTCCTCCTACAACTAGAGGAGACGTTGCCATTCCTCCTCCATCTAGAGGAGACGTTGCCATTCCTCCTCCATCCAGAGGAGATGTTGCCATTCCTCCTCCATCCAGAGGAGATGTTGCCATTCCTCCTCCATCCAGAGGAGATGTTGCCATTCCTCCTCCATCCAGAGGAGATGTTGCCATTCCTCCTCCATCCAGAGGAGAGGTTGCCATTCCTCCTCCATCCAGAGGAGATGTTGCCATTCCTCCTCCATCCAGAGGAGATGTTGCCATTCCTCCTCCATCCAGAGGAGATGTTGCCATTCCTCCTCCATCTAGAGGAGATGTTGCCATTCCTCCTTCATCTAGAGGAGATGTTGCCATTCCTCCTCCATCCAGAGGAGAGGTTGCCATTCCTCCTCCATCCAGAGGAGATGTTGCCATTCCTCCTCCATCCAGAGGAGATGTTGCCATTCCTCCTCCATCCAGAGGAGATGTTGCCATTCCTCCTTCATCTAGAGGAGATGGTGCCATTCCTCCTCCAGTCACCGTACCCACCGCCCTATCAGCCGCTCGGATGGCAGAGCCTGCTGGAGATGTGGGACACAAGTCTCGGAAAGCGAGTCTGTATGTGTCCACTGTTGTGCCTGGGCGGTTGGGGATAAGAAACAGAAAACAAGATTATGGAGTCTCTTGTGAAACAGGTGAGGAAGTAATCCCTAGGAGATGGGAGACATCCCTCACATGGAGCCAGTTGTCCATCCCACCCGGCTCCTTGGCTGGTATAGCCCAAGGGTTTCAGGTCCTTCCCAGCCCTACGCTGCTTCTCCGGATTCTTCTGACATCAAGTTGGAAGGGGATGAATGTGTCGGAAGCTCTGATGTCTCTCTGATTCCTTCACGAGTCAAAGCGATTTAAGGAAGCCCTTAAGTGAGTAGACCCTTCCTCCCCCCCTAAGCATAGTAGTTCTTTAAGCACCTGGGGGAAGGGCGCTCTCTCTCTCTCTTTCTGCTCCTCACGGATGAAAGGATGAGGAGTGCAACTAAGTGGACGAGAAAACTTCCACATCAAACTATACCTCCAGAGTGTATCCCTTCAAGACAGAAGAAGTGGAGTGTCGGGGAAACACTCCCCTTATAAATGCAGCGTTGTTGCGTCTGACATTACAGGTTGCTCTACCTTAGAAGATGCCGTGTCCTGCAGGACAGGCTCGAGAGAAGTCAGATCAAGATCTCAAGGAAGCTTACAGGTTTGCCAGTATGGCTTGTAACCCTGCCCTAGCAGCTATGTCCAAAGGTTATGGAAACCTGGACAGAGATTGCAGTCTTCGTACTCAGGGGAGCTTCGGAAGAGTTCTCCAGAAGTTTAGCAGTAAAGGAGCTGAAGCCGGCGACAATCTGCTTCACCTGTTGGCCTGGACTAAATGATCCTCGGTCATGGTTCAACGGGCCTTATAGTTACGCCTTCCCCAGATTAAGCGTCTGCTCGGTCGGAAGAGTCCCCAGTACGGGAGGTGTTGAACGCTCGTGAGAAGCTTGTGTTTTTAAGTCCTGGCTGGGTCTTCATAAAGAACTGGAGCAGAGTGCAAGCATCCTTCCATAAAACCTGCTAAGAGTAGGGCGTCTGTTGGTCGGGAACCAGCCGAAACTTTTGGGTTACACCCGCCCACGGGTGCCTGGGCGGGGAGGCTCGTCTGCTCCTCTTCCGGCATGTCTGGGTGGCCTCCATCACTGGTTACTGGACTGTCAAGATGGTTTTATCGAGCCACACATGGTCCTTCACTAATACCCCTTTCCCCAGATTTATTCCACTCTGCTAACTCAGTTGGAAGAGCAGGAGCAGGTGTTACTGTACACGCCCCGAGGGACGTAGAATTCCAGGGGTATACTTTCCCCTCTTCTCAAACACAAAAGTAACAGTTTTGGTGTCTAGTATTAGATCTATCTTACCTATACAAGTATATAAAATTTGTAGATACGTTGGAAGGCTCTGTCGACCTTCTATACGGCCAGGACATTGGCTAATCCCAATTGACTTAAAAGAGGTTACCTCTAGTTCTAAATTGGGCGAGACCATCTACAGTTCTTCTTCCTTATCGGGCTGATGACCTCACACGTGTCTTCATAAAAAAAAAAAAAAAAAATTTCTCCGGCCATAGTGGCCCTCATTTAAACAAGAGGGGTACGTCTTTATCACTATTTTGGTGACCTCGCCTTGTTATCCTAACACAAAGACCAGTTGCTGGTTCTCAGGGAACCGGCTATCTCCACCCTGACCAGCTTCAGGTGGCTCCTAAAAAGAGAAAAAAAAAAAAAAAAAAAGAACTACCGCCTCGACGGTCTTCACGACCTCTATGGTCAAGTGGTCCCTGCAGAGGTTATACCCGCTCCAGTCAGGTTTTCTGCAGCGAGGGAGATCAAGGGGCAACAGTCAACCTATTTACATATCAACGGCGTGGAGCAGCCTCTTCTGGTGTCTTCAGCGCAAAATCTGCTCAATTGCCACTTCATTGCCCCATCTCTTGGTCAAGGTCACGACTGATGCCAGCGGTTCCGGTTGGGGAGCCCTCTGCAGTTAGGATCTGGCTTAAGGCAAGCTGGGTACGCGTCTTCGGACAGCCTAGTGTGCCCTTCAGTTCCTCTCCCATCTCTGGAAGGGAGAGTCAGTATTATAAAGAATGAATGACACAATGGCGATCTTCTATGTGAAGAGTCATAGGGGCACTCGAAGCTCCACACTATGTCGGAAGATCAAGCCCATCATATCTTGGGCCCAGCCTGACCGGCATTTCAATGGCCTATATTCCTCGAATCTAGATCGTCTGATCGTATTTCTATGCGCAAACACTAAAGAATGGTCTTCTCGTGTGCAGACATTCAAGCGGATTCTGTTCCTAGGAGTCAATCTCGAAGTGGATCTTTTTCTTTTTCTTCACAGGCAACCTCAAGCTGGTGAGGTGTTACAACCCGGGGTCATTACAGCTAGGCCTCTGGAGTGGATGCCCTGACAGATCGTTTTCAGCTTCAAGAGGGCATACGCCTTTTCTATCAATCCCAATAATTCTCAGGTTCTTACAAAGATCTCATGAGGAAGCAGTCAAAGTGGTGGCAGTAGCCCCTTACTGGCCAATCGCCCTTGATTCCCCCTCCTGAGCCAGCTCAGCTTCCGGGATCCGGTGTCTCTCCCTCTCAGGCTGGTCCTTCTTTCTCAAGGGACAGTTCTGCACCCTTGTCCGGCTCGGATGCGCTTCAAGGGTGATTGCCACTCTCATGAACTCTACTGGGACGAGCATGAATTAGGTCGACAGGAGAATTCAGGACAAGTCGGTTGAGTTCTCATTCTCTGAGCAGGTCATGTAGAAATCCAAAAGCTCAGGATATCTTCAGCTTTTTCGGCCTAGATTTATCTCTATCCATCAGCTCTCTTAGGGTCCAAGTCTCAGCCTTGTTGGCCTTCTCCAGAACTTCGTGGGCTGTTTACCCTTTAGTCCACCAACCATCCCATGGGCAGCTAAAGCTTAGCCCTCAAAAGGAGACCAAGATTTCCCAATTGAGACCTACCCCTTGTCATTGGCTCACTGTCTGAACTCAGTAATACGGGGTCCTCCCCGCTTTCTATTGGAGGCCTTTTTAACTAAAATCAATATCATAGTAGCCATTACCTTGGCTAGAGGGTCTCGGAGGTCACGTCCCTAGGTTACGAAGAATCTTTTTTCTGTCCTTCTTCCCGGACCAGATGGTCCTTTTTTCCCATGCTCAGCTCAAATCCAAGAATTACCTCAAGGTTCCATAGGATCCAGGAAATCGTCCTATCCTCTGGTCATAGACGAAATTCTGAAGGTATACCTGCAAGCTACTTCCTTCCTTTTGGACATTCTGTCTACCTGTCCATCCTGCATTTCGGCAGTAACAAACTGAATCAAGCCTCGTCCAGAACTGTACAGTTTGTTCATCAGCCTTATAGAGATAGGATCCTGACTCCTCCGGAGGCAGTGACGGCACATTCCACCAAGGGTATAGCGGCTTCATGGGCAGCAGCCCGGTACGTGTGTTCAGGCGCTATCTGCAAGCGACCTCAAGGGCCCCTATTGAAACCTTAATGTCAGATTACTTTACTGAGCCTGCTTCGCTTTCTTCTGTGAGCTTTGGTTTATAAATCCTGTCGGTTGATGGGTCAAATTATATTATTGCTGTTCAGCATACCCACCCGTGTGGAATGGCTAGTTATTTCCCACACGTAGGCTGCCATGGAGTCTGTCAGGAAAAAGGAAAATTTATTATCAAATACTTACTGTAATTTTCCTTTCCTGATGGACTCCATGGCAGACGGAGTTCCCACCCATCGGTCAATGAGTAGGCTAGTTACGGAACACAGTCTGTACAGGTGAGCTCATTCTTATAGGGTAGGGGGTCCTATAGCATTGGAGAGGAGGCGGGGTTAACCCACACGTAGGCTGCCATGGAGTCCATCAGGAAAGGAAAATTACGGTAAGTATTTGATAATAAATTTTCCTTTTTTTCGTTCAGCCCACAGGCTGCATGAAAAAAAAAAAAAGATTACAATATATGCCCAACAAGGACCAGCAATGTACTGGTATGTTGCTGGACTTTGAGTGGTTATACCAGAATGATGCCTGCAGGTTTAGGTATCATCTTGGTATCATTCTTTTCAGCCAGCGGTCGGCTTTCATGTAAAACCAATCCTAGCGGCTAATTAGCTTCTAGACTGCTTTTACAAGCAGTGTGAAGGAATGTCCCCCCTACCACCATCTTCCATGTTTTTCTCTGGCTCTCCTGTCCCAACAGGGAACCTGAGACTGCAGCCGGTGATTCCGCCAGCTGACCATAGAGCTGATCAGAGAACAGAATGGCTCCAAACATCTCTATGGCCTAAGAAACCGGAAGCTACGAGCATTTTATGACTTAGATTTCGCCGGATGTAAACAGCGCCATTGGGAAAGCAATTTATCACACTGATCTTGGTGTGGTCAGATGCTTTGAGGGCAGATGAGAGATCTAGGGTTTAATAGACCCCATTTTTTTCAAAAAAGAGTACCTGTCACTACCTATTGCTATCATAGGGGATATTTACATTCCCTGACATAACAATAAAAATGATAAAAAAATATGAAATGAACAGTTTAAAAATAAGATAAAGCAAAAAAAAATAATAAAAGAAAAAAAAGCACCCCTGACCCCCCTGCTCTTGCACAAAGGCGAACGCAAGCGTTGGTCTGGCGTCAAATGTAAACAGCAATTGCACCATGCATGTGAGGTATCACCGAGGTCAGATTAAGGGCAGTAATTTTAGCAGTAGAACTCATCTGTAAATCTAAAGTGGTAACCTGTAAAGGCTTTTAAAGGCTTTTAAAAATGTATGTAGTTTGTCGCCACTGCACATTTGTGCGCAATTTTAAAGTATGTCATGTTTGGTATCCATGGTATCCATGTACTCCATGTATATAATGTTGGGGGTTCAAAGTAATTTTCTTGCAATTTTTTTTTTTATGTACACAGTTAGTGTCAGAAAGGGCTTTGTCTTCAAGTGGTTAGAAGAGTAGGTGATGTGTGACATAAGCTTCTAAATGTTGTGCATAAAGTGCCATGACAGTTAAAACCACCCCAAATGATCCCATTTTGGAAAGTAGACACCCCAAGCTATTTGCTGAGAGGCATGTCGAGTCCATCGAATATTTTATATTGTGACACAAGTTGCAGGAAAGAGACAATTTTTTTTTTTGCACAAAGTTGTCACTAAATGATATATTGCTCAAACATGCCATAGGAATATGTGAAATTACACCCCAACATACATTCTGTTGCTTCTTCTGAGTACAGGGATACCACATGTGTGAGACTTTTTGGGAGCCTAGCCGCATACGGGACCCCAAAAACCAAGCACCGCCTTCAGGGTTTCTAAGGGTGTAAATTTTTTATTTCACTCCTCACTGCCTATCACAGTTTCGGAGGACATGGAATGCCCAGATGGCACAACCCCCCCCAATTGACCCCATTTTGGAAAGTAGACACCCCAAGCTATTTGCTGAGAGGTATAGTGAGTATTTTGCAGACCTTGCTTTTTGTCACAAAGTTTTGAAAATTGAAAAAAGAAAAAAAAAAATACTTTTTTTTTTCTTTCTTCATTTTTAAAAACAAATGAGAGCTGCATAATACTCACCATGCCTCTCAGCAAATAGCTTGGGGTGTCTACTTTCCAAAATGGGGTCATTTGGAGGGGTTTTGTGCCATCTTGGCATTTTATGGCCTTCGAAACTGTGATAGGTAGTGAGGAGTGAAATCAAAAATTTACGCCCTTAGAAATCCTGAAGGCGGTGTTTGGTTTTCGGGGTCCTGTACACAGCTAGGCTCCCAAAAAGTCCCACACATGTGGTATCCCCATACTCAGGAGAAGCAGCAGAATGTATTTTGGGGTGTAATTCCACATATGCCCATGGCAAAAAAAAAAAAGTTTGTAATTTTCCTGCAACTTGTGCCAAAATATAAAATATTCCATGGACTCGACATGCCTCTCAGCAAATAGCTTGGGGTGTCTACTTTCCAAAATGGGGTCATTTGGGGGTGTTTGAACTGTCCTGGTATTTTATGGTCTTCAAAACTGTGATAGGTAGTGAGGAGTGAAATAAAAAATTTATGCCCTTAGAAATCCTGAAGGCGGTGCTTGGTTTTCGGGGCCCCGTATGCGGCTAGGATCCCAAAAAGTCCCAAAAATGTGGTATCCCCATACTCAGGAGAAGCAGCTAAATGTATTTTGCAATTCCACATATGTCCATGGCCTGTGTGAGCAATATATCATTTAGTGACAACTTTTTGTAAATTTTTTTTTGTCATTATTCAATCACTTGGGACAAAAAAAATAATATTCAATGGGCTCAACATGCCTCTCAGCAATTTCCTTGGGGTGTCTACTTTCCAAAATGGGGTCATTTGGGGGGTTTTGTACTGCCCTGCCATTTTAGCACCTCAAGAAATGAGATAGGCAGTCAAAAACTAAAAGCTGTGTAAAGTCCAGAAAATGTACCCTAGTTTGTAGACGCTATGACTTTTGCGCAAACCAATAAATATACGCTTATTGACATTTTTTTTACGAAACACATGTGGCTGAATACATTTTGGACTAAATGTATGACTAAAATTGAGTTTATTGTATTTTTTTATAACAAAAAGTAGAAAATATCGTTTTTTTTCAAAATTTTCGGTCTTCTTCAGTTTTATAGCGCAAAAAATAAAAACCGCAGAGGTGATCAATTAGCATCAAAAGAAAGCTCTATTTGTAGGAACAAAAGGACGCAAATTTTGTTTGGGTACAGCATTGCATGACCGCGCAATTAGCAGTTAAAGCGACGCAGTGCCAAATTGTAAAAAGTGCTCTGGTCAGGAAGGGGGTAAATCCTTCCGGGGCTGAAGTGGTTAAAACTACTCGCGGCTATAATGAATTGTCGGTCCTGCAATACACATAAAAGTTCTTTGATAAAAACGGCATGGGATTTCCCCACAGGGGAACCCCAAACAAAAAAAAACTGTGGGGGTCCCCTTAAATTCCATACCAGGCCCTACAGGTCTGGTATGGATTTTAAGGGGAACCCCGTGCCTAAATGTAAAAAAAAAATGGCGTGGGGTCCCCCTAAAAACCCATACCAGACCCTTATCCGAGCACTCAACCTGGCAGGCCGCAGGAAAAGAGGAGGGGGACGAGAGAGTGCCCCCCCTCCTGAACCGTACCAGGCCACATGCCCTCAACATTGGGAAGGTTCTTTGAGGTAGCCCCCCAAAGCACCTTGTCCCCATGTTGATGGGGACAAGGGCCTCATCCCCACAACCCTTGCCCGGTGGTTGTGGTGGTCTGCGGGCGAGGGGCTTATCGGAATCTGGAAGCCACCTTTAACAAGGGGACCCCCAGATCCCACCCCCACTGTGTGAAATGGTAATGGGTACAAGTGTACCCCTACCATTTCACAAAAAAAAGTGTCAAAAATGTTAAAAATGACAAGAGACAGTTTTTGACAATTCCTTTATTTAAGGTCTTCTTCTTTCCATCTTCTTTGGGTCTTCTTCCTTCCTTCTTCCTTCGGTTTCTTCCTCCATCTTCTTCTTCCTCTGATCCTCTGCTTCTTGCTCCGGTGTTCTCGTCCGGCATTTTCCTCCTTGGTGTCTTCTTCCCCGCTTTGTTCTTTGGCTGCTCTGCATCCATGGGAGGCTCCCGCTGTGTGATGCTTTTCTTCTTCTGACACTTGTTATATAATGGAGGGCGGGGCCACCCGGTGACCCCGCCCCCTCGGACGCACGGGGAATTGATGGGGACTCCCCTATGGCTTTCCCCGTAACGTCAGAGGGGGGGTCACCCGGTTATGTAACGGGTGACCCTGCCCCCCCTCTGACATCACGGGGAAAGCCATAGGGAAATCCCCATCAAGTCCCCGTGCAACAGAGGGGGGCAAGGTCATCGGGTGGCCCCTCCCTCCATTATATAAGAAGTGTCAGAAAAGGAGAACCGTCATACAGCGGGAGCCTCCAATGGATGCAGAGCGGCCCAAGAACGAAGCGGGGAAGAAGACGCCGCAGAGGAAGATGCCGGATGAGAACACCGGCACAAGAAGCAGGGGATCAGAGGAAGAAGCAGAGGAAGAAGGAAGAAGACCCGAAGAAAATGGAAAGAAGAAGACTTTAAATAAAGGAATTGTCAAAAACTCTCATCATTTTTAACATTTTTGACACTTTTTTTGTGAAATAGTAGGGGTACTTTTGTACCCCATTACCATTTCACATGGGGGGTGGGATCTGGGGGTCCCCTTGTTAAAGGTGGCTTACAGATTCCGATAAGACCCCCACCCTCAGACCCCCACAACCACCGGGCAAGGGTTGTGGGGATGAGGCCCTTGTCCCCATCAACATGGGGACAAGGTGCTTTGGGGGGCTACCTCAAAACACCCTCCCAATGTTGAGGGCATGTGGCCTGGTACGGTTCAGGAGGGGGGGCGCTCTCTCGTCCCCCTCTTTCCCTGCGGCCTGCCAGGTTGTGTGCTCAGATAAGGGTCTGGTATGGATTTTTAGAGGGACCCCCACACCATTTTTTTTTACATTTTGGCACGGGTTCCCCTTAATTTCCACACCAGACCTGAAGGGCCTGGTATGGAATTTCGGGGGACCCCCACGCCATTTTTTTTCTTAATTTTGGCTCGGGGTTCCCCTGTGGGGGAATCCCATACTGTTTTTATCAATGAACTTTTATGTATATTCCGGGCCGACAATTCATTATAGCCGCGAGTAGTTTTAAATGACTTTTTTTCCTTTGAAATGTCATTTTGCTGTCAGACTGTTCTAAACATGGGAAACATGCGCCCCTTTACAGGCATACTATAGACAGCCCCCAGGTACGAAATTTAAAGGGATATTAAACTTTTATTGTTTCACTTTAGGCATTATTAAAATCACTGCTCCTAAAAAACCTGCCTTTTTTAAACTTTTTTTGCATTGATACATGTCCCCTGGGGCAGGACCCAGGTCCCCAAACACTTTTTATGACAATAACTTGCATATAAGCCTTTAAAATTAACACTTTTGATTATTCATGGTCGAGTCCCATAGACTTTGTTGCGTATACGTACTCCTCGTAGAGTTCGTGTTGTGCGGGGGCTTGGTGTTGGGGTCCTTACCTTGACACAAGTCCAGTCCATGAACAGGGTGGGGAGGAGTTCATGGACTAAGAATTGGTTGCTCCAGCGTGACCAGTTCTGTCACATGCCTTTGCTCCGTGAGATCTGTGAGAATAATCCTGATGATTTCAGGAACTTTCTCCGGATGACGGACCCCGTATTTCACTGTTTGTTGGCTTTGCTGACCCCCTATATCAGCAGGCAAGATACCTGCATGAGGCAAGCCATCACTCCGGAGCAGAGGCTAATCACCACCCTGCGGTACTTGGCGATGGGGAGAAGCCTGCAGGATCTTAAGTTCTCGACAGGCATCTCCCCCCAGGCTCTGGGGATCATTATCCCTGAGACCTGTTCTGCCATCATCCAGGTCCTGCAGAAGGATTATATTAGGGTAAGATTTATCCTTTAACATCAAATTTTATTGTATTTAATGTTTGATAATGTATTGTATTTCTTTCCTCATTCCCTAATTACCATGATTGGAATATGCTGTGAATGTCCCCTTTGTCCTCATGCATGCTGGATTTTTATGTAATTAATTTTATTGTCCTTCATACATATTTGCCTTCACTTAACTCCCCAGCATGCTCTCCTGGCCCTATATTCACCTTATGTAGTCAATTAACAGTGTATTTTGTGAGCTCCATAGTAGTGCTTTACCCTAAAAACCCCCCTAAAATGTTTAAAAATGTGATTTGTGCTTTAAATTCAGGCAGAGTGCCAGAGGCTTTTTTTCGGTCCCGAAATCATTTGGAACCCTCCCTCCCCCCAACTGCTAAGTCAGCTGATCCCAATTCTCTATCCTCAATCATCTATCTGCTGACTTTGCCAAACCCATACACACTATACCCATCTCTTTTGTGGTCAGATGTATGGATAAATTCCCCAAAGCATGTAGTGCAAGGGCCTGCCTGTATACTTTCAAATGGTACTGTTTAAAGTTTTTGTATACTATTATTATCTTGATAGGTAATAGCAGAATGTCCAAATGTGCTAAAATGTGTACAATGTGTATTTATATCTTTGTATTATGACACTTCTTACCTGTCCAGTGGGCTGTCAGTAGTGTAAGTAAGGAGGGGCTGGCCAAAGTAATACACATTATTTAGGCATTCATCTCTCAATGAAGTGGAGAGGGTTACCTGTCCAAAAGACCCCCCCCCCCCTAAAATGTTATAAATGGCCCATGAGAGGGGGGGGAATCTGATAGGTGGACCTTATATCTTGGTCTTTCAAAACTCCCTAAAATAAATGTTATCTTGATGTTGGCCAAGAATGTTTATGTCTAATCTGCTTTCCCTGTTTAGGTGCAAAATGATTTTTTTTTTCTTGTTTGACTCCACAGTTTCCTTCCAACCAACAGGAATGGCAGACTGTGGCCTCCCACTTTGCAAAGCGGTGCGACTTTCCTAACTGCGGAGGGGCAATTGATGGGAAACACGTCCACATCGTCCCACCACCCAACTTGGGGTCATACTATTACAGCTATAAGGGGTTCAATAGTATTGTGATGTTGGCGGTGGTGACGGCTACTTATGAGCTCCTGTATGTGGATGTGGGGAAGAATGTCCTGGTGTCTGATGGTGGAGTCATCGCCCAGATAGAGTTCTACAGGCCTCTCTAGAATGACAGCTTGGACTTGCCACCTCCAGAAGACAATGTGGAAGGACTCCCATTCGTCTTCGTTGCTGATGAAGCGTTTGTGCTGGGGGACCATCTTATGCGGCCATTCCCTATAAGGACCCTCACCCCGGACCAGAGGATTTTTAATTACTGGCTGGCCAGAGCCAGAAGAGTGGTGGAGAACACATTTGGAATCATGGCCAGCCGGTTCCGCCTATTTCTTATACCCATACACATGGCGGAGTACAAACTGAATCATATCCTCCTGGCGTGCTGTGTTCTACACACCTTTTTAAGGCAAAATTCTGCCAACTATGCTGCCTCAGTTGGGTCTGAGGCCTGAATTCATAATGAACCAACCCTTGAAAGTGGCCGTCCTGGCTTGCCCCCCCTGAGTGCCCGTGAGGTCCGTCTTAGATACCTTGATTACTTTGCGGGTAGGGGGGCCATCAATATGCCATACAATGTCTGAGACATTTTTAAAATAAAAAAATCATTTTAACTACTAAAATCTTTGGTGACATTTACTGCTTGTGTTTCTTTTAACTGGCCCTGACAGAAATGTGGTGAGTCCTGAAAATGGTGTGATTATGTAACATTACAAAGCACTGTTGGGTGTTATTTACTAAAGGCAAAGACACTTTGTACTACAAGTGCACTTGAAACTGCACTGAAACTGCACTTGTAGTGCAAAGGGGATTTTCCCTTAGGAAATAACCACCATTGTCACAGAAAACACCAATTTGAGCACAACAAAAGTTTTGGAGCGTTGAAACAGTAATCCACACATTCTTGATTATCAATCTTTTTAATACCAGCACAATCACATGTGCATTTAGAAAAGATTTTTAAAACGAACCAACATGCTTTTGTATAACAATTTTTTGGGTCATATTACTAAAAGTAGAAATGTCCATTCAAGGTAAATAAGGCATGTTTGAAACCAACAAGAAAGACACAAATCTGGAACTTACAAAGTTCCATTTTAAAGAAATTAAAGGCAATATCAGACATGAGTATTTATAAACTGTGTTTGATATTGCGTTCAGATGGGGTGAAATCACCCCTGGAAAAGCCAAATTTTGAAGATGCACACAAATTGCCGAATGTCAACATGTGCTACCTGCCATCACGAGGGATTAGGGGACGTGTTTTGGGGGTGCAACCCCTTCCTCCCAGCTACTTTATTATTGAGGAAGGGGTTGCACCCCCAAAACGCATACATTGATCTCCCGTGATGACAGATAGCACATGTTGACACACTGTGTGCATCTTCAAAATTTGGCTTTTCTCAAATCTGTCAAAAAAGAAGAGAAATTTTGAGATTACAAAAAGCACCAAAGAGGGAAGGGATTTGGAGGTGTTTCAAACTCGCCCTAAAACATCAATGATGTTCTTCATTTTTTTTTTTAACATCATTGATGTTTTTCTGGATGTTTTTCAAGTCCCTATTATATCCCGATCAGGTTTGTGCACTTTCACTGGTGAAATGCCCTGGATCCACAACATCACGATCACCTAAAAAGATAGAAACAAAAACACACCATGTATTTTAAATATGCCGGCACCCATCTCTTACCTGAGCCTGTGGTTGCAGACACTCACCTGTTGTGGTAACAATTTCCACCACATGTCCTTCCTCCTCCTCCTCCTGTTGTCTTTGGTGGGTCTCCACTTCTTCCTGAGGTGGGGGGTCTGTGGTCTCCTCGGATGAGGGGTGTCCTCTGAGTCTTTTCTCCCATATGTAAAAAAGAATAGGTATACTTGGCACACAGATATTTGATGACATAAATAGGAATATGAAACATTGCTTGGAAGTGGGGTACAATTGCCTATTTTGGCAGAGTTCCAAGATGAAGAAAAATGTTTGTCCTTTGTCAAGCTTGAATACTTACCTGTTTTGTACAAGCTTCATAGATGGAGTCACCCCTATAGTATACACTGGAGCACCTGTGTGGGACCCCCTAATAAAAAGGGTGTTCTTGTGTCCCACACTAGTGCTCCAGCGTCCAGATGTGAAAACTGCTGCTGAGTGTTCTCTCCTTACACAGAATCTAGTTTGCATTACATTCTAGTTGCACACCCATCTACACAACAAAATTATTTTAAGAGAAGTAGGCCATAAAAAATGTATTCAAATGCATATGGCCAAAACAATGGTGTTTTCTAGGCCAAACGAACAATGTTTCATACGAATGAACAATGTGCCCATGAACATGAAAGTTGCCATTTTAAACTGTACAACAGTAAAGAAAAGCACATGGAGCAGCACAAACGTAATAAAAATAAGGAAAAGGGACACAGTACAACTACTTACTTTTTTGCAGCACTCTCCTGATCCTTCTGTACTGCTCGTGCTCCCTTAATTTGAGGTCCGACCACAGCTTCCTGAGCTGATCCTTGAATCGTCGTACCCCAAAATTCCAGTGCAGACTCTTGACCACTTTCGCCATGATCTTGGTCTTTCTGACGTTGGGGTAAGGTCCATACTTCCCGTCATAGTCGGCCTTCTTCAGGATGTCAACCATCTCCACAAAGGACATATTTGATGCCTCAAATCGTCTCCTTCTGGATCGGGACGTTCCAGGCTCCGGGCTTTCCTCCTCCTCGTTGGTGTAATTATCAGACACCTGCTCTGTCTCCACCATGTGCTCTTCCCCACTGCGTCGAACGAGAAGGGGCAGAGAATAGACTAGAAAGGACATCAGGGGCGGGCGGAGTTTCACGCATGCGCAGTGTCTATAAAGCGTAACATGCGTGTGTAGTACATACGATCTGTAAACGGAGGAAGGAGTATCGGAGGAGTCGATCGTGATAACGAAGGTAAGATTTAAAATTGGGCCTATACTGCTTCTAGATTGAGGCCTGTATTTGGACAAGTTTAGACGACTTTAGGCTGACATTAGGGTTTGTCTTGTGTTGTGTCTTGCAGTTAAAATGGATATCTTGAAGGATCATGACTTTATGCCAATCTTCATAAATATGTTCAGGGAGCTGCCCTGTCTGTGGCAGATAAACCACCCGGATTATAGGAACCAAAGAGGAAGGCAGCGCTGGATACTTTGTTGGAATTTGTGAAGCAGCTGAACCCCACGGCAGACATCACCTATTTGAAGATCCTAATTGGTGGCCTGAGTAGCATTTATCTAAGGGAGCACAAGAAGGTCCAGGATTCCCAGAGATCAGGAGCTGCAGATGACATTTATGTCCCCAGGCTGTGGTACTATGACAGACTGCATTTTCTGTCAGATCAGAGTGAACCCAGGTCATCCCTCTCTAGTCTTCCTTCCACGCTTCCTTCCCCCCAGCTGAGGCTTCTGATGCCCAACCTGGGCCTTCCAGGCAGCAACATGTGGAGGAGCCCAGCTTGAGCCAGGTATAGCATTCTTCTAAATATTGCTGGTTGGTTGTCCAATCAATGATTATCAAAAGAGTGCCACCCTGTGGAATTATCCGAATATTAAATAGTTGTTAGGTACCATCATCCTTAATCTATATGGAACAGTATGGTTGAAAAAGGGGGGAAGAGAAACCCTAATAGGACCTCTCCAATTCGGTCCAGCCTTTTTCTTGAAATCTTAGGACTATTGCGGTACCAAAGGGATATGAACCAATTTGTATAAAATCTTTCAATTTATTAAAGACGTTAAAATAATCCGTACAAGGATACACATGTAAATAAACACAAACAATTAATGTTTACAGCAATGTTGACTCAAAAATTTATAATAGTGCCTATACAGGTGAATAGAGGCAGATTGTTTAGTACTTTCTGGACGTAACCACTACAGTTTTGCGGTCAAGCCGCTTCTTCGGGAGGCGTCTAGTACATTTTCTACAAGATGACAAAAAATCAGTCAACAACAATATAATACGTAAACTATAAACACTGCAAACAAGTGTATACATCAGTGATATTGGAGAAGGTAATTTGAAGTCAATACACTCACCACCTTTGGCCCACAAGGGGCTGGAAGGACACTGAGATGCCCGCTAGGGGCGTTCCCCCGGGGGGCGGGCAAGGGGGGCACTTAGATATTACTATGGGAAAAAACATAAATGGGAATAAATAAATGTACATGAAGGGCCAGATGGTGAAAAGAGACCACCCAGGTGTATGGAGAAGAAAGAGGGGTAAAGGACAGAGGGACGGAAAGAAAGTAGAAGAGAGTGAAAAAGGGGGGGAAACAAGAAGGGGAAGGGAGGTGGAGAGAAGCAAGAGAAGAGGGGGAGGGAAGGAAAAGAAACAAAGAGGAATGGAGAGGGATAGCAAGAGAGGAAACAAGGAAAGGAGGGAAAAAAGGGTAGGGGAGAGAGAGGGAAGGAGAGGAGGGGCAGGGGGAGGGGGGGAGGGAGGAGGGGGGAAGAGGAAGGAGGGAAGGAGGGGGGGAGGAGGGAAAAAGAGGAAAGATGGGGGAATGGGGGAGGGGGAAGAAAAAAGGGGAAAGGGGGGGTTGGGAAGGGGAGGAAGAGGAAAGGAAGGGGGGAGGGGGGAAGGGGAGGAAAAGAGGGGGGGAAAGGGAAGGGGGGCAAAGGGTAGTACAACAAGGAAAGTGGAAAAAAGGAGGAGGAAAGAACAACCCCATCACCATGCTAAGGAGCATATTATTATTAATGTAAAACAGACAGGGGGGTCAAAAAGCAATTTACCCACCATTGCTGTTTTGTAAAAACTATGGACCAATTGTAAGCTATCCACATCCAGACTTAGTAATGGAAAGGCAGCGACCACTGGGCTCAGGTACTTGTGCCGTTTATAAAGAGCCTTTGGGGGTAAATAAGTAACGTAATATTAGTGTAATACTGCTGAAGGTATGCTTTCAGCAGTACCGCGGGTGCAAACATTTGCTCCATGAAAATTGGTAAAGGAGGGAGGGGGAGTTTGCAAAGGGTATGAACCAGCATCAATATGATGTAGTTCCTCTAAGTGGTAGGTTGACTTACCAGCTCGTAAAGAGGTCGCGGGTCTCCTGGATGTGTGCCTCAAAAGCAGGCGGCGTCTGCCACCTTTACGTGCCCCCTACCCGGAAGTTCGGCGGCACTCGACCAATCAGCTGCCGCCGTTTCCGGGTCCGTCTCCCCCTACTGCGCATGCGCAAGGAAGAAACCAGCGCAGGCGGGTAGCTCCATCGTTAGTGACGCTGACGGCGTCACTCAGGAGAGGCAAAGGAGGGGCTGACGGGAGCCCCGCCCCTTGCCGGGGAGACGCAAGCCCGCCGTAGGGGGAGAGTTAACTCCTCACGTCGCTGCAGCCACAAAGGAAAGCAAGTGCAAATATAAGAATAAACAGTAATGGTATACACAGCATTATAAATGACTGACAAATGTGCACCCGGGAGCCTATGTACTCGCCGGAAAATTGGTGCAATCATAGTGTCAGATCCAGAAAAAAACGTAACATTTGATCGGCTTAGCAGTGGTTGCCACTTGTATGCCTGAGTAAATGCTGATGGTGTGCCAAGCAATGTGTAAAACGATAATAGTTAGAATATAACACAAAAGGGAAGTACAAAAAATGAAACATTCATTCACATATGTGGTCATGGGCGATTGCCCGGCCACTGCAATTTACAGGAAATGGAGGTAGACTATATACAATATACAAGATGATATCCGCATTTCAGCACAAGAATACAAATACATATGAGTAATGAAGGAAAGAGAGCTGTGGCAGAGACCGGCGGGAACATCTCAAAGTTAATTATTCAAGAAAATATTTGTAAGTGTGTGCCTCATTAATACCCGGTGGGGTCAAGGCGTTGAGTCGCTCGATCCAGAGCGACTCTCGTTTCAAAATTTGACGGTCCCAGTCGCCCCTCTGGGGTCCTCCGGGACAACTTCTAATACAGAGAATCTGATGTAGTCAGGATTAAAGCGGTGGTGGATGCCAATATGGCGGCCCACCGTGGTGAGTTTGCCATTAGTAGAGGCATATAGGTGGTCCCCCAATCTCTGCCGCAGCTCCCTGATAGTTTTACCTTCATAGAAAGCGCTACATGCGCAAGTCATGAGGTAGATAACACCTCGTGTACCACAATGGGCTGAATGCCTGGGAAAAAACACCTCCCCATTGGGAAGTATAATTTGTTGTCCTTCTTGAATCCAAGGGCAATGTGGACAATTGCCACATTTAAAGGTGCCTCTGGGTTCTCTTGGGCCAGATGAGGGAATTCGATAGTGACTGTGAGTGAGTCTGCCCTGCAAGGAAGTGGCCCTTCTAAAGACTAGGTCAGGGGTAGATTTTATGTATTTTTTAAGCGTGTGGTGATCAGTCAAAATGTGCCAATGATTTGATAGTATATTCCGTAATTGGTGGTGGTGGATGGAAAATTTAGTGATGATTTTAGTCATATAAGGTTTTTTATGGTGTGTGGGGCCGAACAATAATGAGTGTCGGTCCAAGGCTGAAGCCCTGTTGAAGGCTTTCCTTAGTGTGGTACGACAATAGCCTCTAGCCAAGAGGCATGTCCGTAAGGCATTAGCTTGTCTGTAAAAATCCCCATCCTCTGTGCAGTTCCTTCTTAATCTCAAGTACTGAGCATAAGGGATGCTGCGAATCAGAGGACGGGGATGGGAGCTGGACGTGTGCAACAATGTATTGCCTGCCGAGGGCTTCCGGTATAGGTCTGTAATTAATTGCCCTGTGGAGTTTTTAATGACTTGTACATCTAGAAACGAGATGTTCTGGGTATGGTACATATAGGTGAAATAAAGATTGAGTTGGTTAGTATTGTCAGTACTAGGATCCCTTTAGGACCCAGCACAACTCACCTGACACAGCCTTTACCTGGGAAACAACAATGATTGGCCAGCTCACCTTTAAATAACATGCATCAGCATTCAATCATTGCTCGTGTTAGAGTTTACCTGTGTTTGATCCAGTTGATATCTGCTCTGTGTATTTCGTGTATGACCCGGCTCGTTTGACCCTGTTTGCTTGCTTCTGATTCGGCACCGTTTGGACTCTGATCTTCCTGTGTATGACCCAGCTTGCCTAGACTACGTTTTTGCCTGATACCACTAGTACCTTCATCTGCAGCAGTGAACTACAAGCACCAGACATCTATCCTCCACCTGCAGCGGTGAACTACAAACACCAGACACCATCAATCCTCATCTGCAGCGGTGAACTACAAGGTCCAGCAAACATCTACCTACAGCTACAGCGGTGAACTACAAGTCCCAGCTGACCTGCTCTGCTCATGGTATGTGCTCTTGTTCTTTGAACTCTTTGCATAATCAGAATACCTGAACTGTTACCTGTTATATGCTCTACCCTGACAAGTATTCAATCTATTGATAAATGTTTTTAAGAGCTGCTCTGTACCTGGCCAGATGACCAGTAGGTCATCAATGAATCTATACCAGCCCAGGACATTGTCCAGAAAAGGTTCCATTAATTCATCACTAAATATGGATCATTCCCAGCCACCCAGGAATAAATTTGCATAAGAGGGGGCACAAGACGTGCCCATTGCAACGCCTTGGGTTTGAAGGTAAATCTGGTCCATAAACAGGAAATTCTTGTTTCCCCCCCTTTTTCATTCTCTTCTACTTTCTTTCCGTCCCTCTGTCCTTCACCCCTCTTTCTTCACCATACACCTGGGTGGTCCCTTTTCACCATCTGGCCCTTCATGTACATTTATTTATTCCCATTTATGGTTTTTTCCCATAGTAATATCTAAGTGCCCCCCTTGCCCGCCCCCGGGGGAACGCCCCTAGCGGGCGTCTCAGTGTCGTTCCAGCCCCTTGTGGGCCAAAGGTGGTGAGTGTATTAACTTCAAATTACCTTCTCCAATATCACTGATGTATACACTTGTTTGCAGTGTTTATAGTTTACGTATTATATTGTTGTTGACTGATTTTTTGTCATCTTGTAGAAAATGTACTAGACGCCTCCCGAAGAAGCGACTTGACCGTGAAACTGTAGAGGTTACGTCCAGAAAGTACTAAACAATCTGCCTCTATTCACCTGTATAGGCACTATTCTTAATTTTTGAGTCAACATTGCTGTAAACATTAATTGCTTGTGTTTATTTACATGTGTATCCTTGTACGGATTATTTTAATGTCTTTAATAAATTAAAAGATTTTATACAAATTGGTTCATATCCCTTTGGTACCGCAATAGTCCTAAGATTTCGAGAAAAAGGCTGGACCGAATTGGAGAGGTCCTATTAGGGTTTCTCTTCCCCCCTTTTTCAACCATACTGTCCAATCAATGATGTTAAATATATGTTAGTTTGGAGTACTAATTTATTATTGTGATTGATGAAGCAAAAACTAAAACCATGTCCCTTTTTCATACACAGGGAAGTCTCAGCCAGGAGGTGGCCGGGCCAAGGTCCCTCTCCTCTGCCTTTAAAGACAAAGTGGCAGGAAGAGGAGTAACCTGGAGGAGGCTGCCATAAGCCTATTTTGGAAGGCTACTGAGGCCCTCAGAACACCCCACAGTGTGGAGGAGGACTTTGCTGCCATAACTGCATGCAAAATGATGCAGATGGAGGAGGGTCAACTACTCCTATGTGAGTTTTTAATTTTGGAAGCTCTAAATAAGGGGTTGAGGGGCCAAATCACATGTGCAACCCACATTTGTCAGCTCACCCATAGTCCTCCTCCTCCTCCAGGTCCTCCTCCTCCTCCAGGTCCTCCTCCACCTCCTCCTCCTCCTCCTCCAGGTCATACTCCTCCCCCTGCCACACCTGCAACACCAGAGCCACAGTGTGGAAGGAAGCGTCTAAGGAAGACCAGAGAATGACAACCTGGGTTCAGTCTGGTCTGGCAAAATATGCAGCCTCTTGTAGTACCACAGCCTGGGGACATAGATGTCATCTGCTGCTTTCAGGATCTCTTGGACTTTTGGACCAGACTGCACTCCCTTACATATGGACTCCTCAGGCCACCAATTTTGCTGTAAAATAATTGATGTCTGCCCTGGGGGGTCAAAGGCTTCGCCAATTTATGACGTTTATCCAGCATTACCTCCCTCTTTGTTTGGTTCTCAGCCCTTAATAAACAATTTTTTGTTTCAATTATACTCGCCTATGTGTGTTTTCCTTCAAAAAGGACAGTTTGTGAGGAGGCAGGCACATTTCAAAAATACAATGTGAAATTAACAAGGGACACCAACACCAAGCAATCTCCTTGAGATTAAATAATACAAGATAATAATGGTGTTGTGGTAACTTGACACACAAAACACACACAAAAATATTCTGGAGTAAAAAAAAAAATAAAAACAAAAAAAGATCAGCCTTAAAAAAAATACAAACCCAAAAAATAATAATATATATATTTTTTGTCAGATGTGACAAATAAAAATATATTGAGGGAATCACGATAAATAATAAAGAAAGAAGTTTGTGAGAAGTCTGTGTGAATATGAGCAGCAAAACTACTTAATTCTTCTCACATTATAAAGAAGAAGAGAGTGCGCTGTATTAAACAATTTTAAACATTGCAGCCTGACGAAAGTGCTATATCCATGCCGAATGCTAATTTTACCAGACCGAGCTATTCCGTCTCGGAATTTCTTCTGAGCATGCGTGGCACTTTGTGCGTCGGAATTAGCCACACATGGTCGGAATTGACGTGATCGGATTTTGTTGTCAGAAAATTTTATAGCCTGCTCTCAAACTTTGTGTGTCGGAAAATCCGATGGAAAATGTGCGACCGTGTGTACAGGGCATTACTGTGAAGAAACCTTTCCATATTTGGACATGAAATCTCTTTTCCTCTAGGCGTAAAGAGTGCCCCCTTGTCCTCTGTATTGACCGTAAAGTGAATAACTCCAACACCAAGTTCACTATATGGACCCCTTATATATTTGAACATGCTGATCATATCCCCCCTCTCCTCTTCTCAAGAGTGAATAAATTCAGTTTCTCTAATCGTTCCTCATAGCTGATCTCCTCAATGCCTCTTATCAGTTTGGTTGCCCTTCTCTGCACTTTCTCCAGTTCCCCGATATCCTTTTGGAGAACTGGTGCCCAAAACTGAACTGCATATTCCAGATGAGGTTGTATCTCTTTGAAATTTTTTTATGTTTTCCTACTTTCTGTTCTTTTTGTAATTTCTCTACTTCCTTTTTCAGTCTTTCATTAAATTTACTAAACTCATCTAGATCCTGATATTCATCAAGTGACTCTATGCTATCCTTTAGCTGCACCTCCAGATCCTGTAGCTGTATTCTTTCCTCATCAACAATCAGCTCAATCATATGCAGTCCATGTTTGACAGACTCCTCAGTCCAAACTTTCAGGAATCTGTCATTATGGAGATGGTCAGCAGGTATAATGTGCTCCCTAGGTCCTCGTGGGATCATACCTGCTTCTAGGTATGCCTCCAAGGAAATTATATTCCACTTCCTTTTCAGGTGTTTAATAGTTAAATTAGTTAAATGTTTCCAGAATAGCTGCCTGAATTCATTTTGACGTTTGGGGGTATTTTGTTCGTCCCTACTGAACACCGTTCAAATATTTTGTTTCATTCCACTATCAATACAAAATGCCATGTATTTTATTAGTCTCTATACCTGAACAAATATATATAAAATGCAACAACACACCTTGTGCAAACTTAAAATCAAATTGAAGAGGGGAAAGAAGATGAAAAACAACAAAGAGGGCTTGCCAAACTGTGGGTACTAAATTCCTATAGGTATCAATGCCCACAGAAACCACAGTAAGGTACGGGAAAATGGGGGGTGGTTCTCGCTCTCTCTCACTCTCTCGATAATCTCAAAGGGAAGATATATAATTTACACCATACAAAGTGCTAAATATCCATGAACAATCTTAGTAAAAATGGTAGGACTTGACCACATTACGGTAAGGAACAACCGATAACTATACAGTATATGCAAGAAATCGGGAATAAATGGGAATCCCTCTTAATATAAATATGCAGAGCTCACCAAATAAATATGGGGGGTGTAATCAGTAATATAGTATACCAACAAACAAAAAATAAAAAACACAAAGACTTTTACACACCCTAAAGAGTTAAATGACAAAAAAGATTTATTGCTTAAAAAAGCAATGTACAACAATTTATTGGCACAATGACCCACCCCCCTAATATACTCCAACCCTGCCCAAAAATATTCCTCTTAAAACCAGACACACTATGAAGGGCAAAAATACCCCTCATGAGACCGAGGGTCAAAAAAATTGCAAAAAACCCCACAATAGACAAGCCCACCCTCCCCAATGCAAAGCACCCCCCTTAATTCCTATTGAATGGCTCAAAAAAAGCTAAAACTGGATCCCTGCAGCTTGACATATGTCACACTATCCCATTACAGGATATACACAGACATACACGGCTCCGCTTTAGGAATGAGCTGCAGGGATCCTGTTTTAGCTGGCTTTGAGCCATCATATAGGAATTAAGGGGGGTGCTTTGCATTGGGGAGGGTGGGCTTGCCTATTGTGTTTTTGCACTTTGTTTGACGCTCAGTTTCACGAGGGATACTTTTGCCTTTCATAGTGTGTCTGGTTTTAAGAGGAATATTTTTGGGGAGGGTTGGAGTATATTGGGGGGGTTTGGGCCATTGTGCTAATAAATTGCTGTACATCGCTTTTTTAAGCAATGAATCTTTTTTTTGTAGTTTAACTCTTTAGGGTGTGTAGAAGTCTTTGTGTTTTTTATTTTTTGTTTGTTGGAATTTTTCATGGAAGTCTATGGGAGTCATGCAGCACAAACATCACCCAAAAGTAGTGCAGGAAGAGTTTTCTTTTGTTGCAGTGACTCAAAATGCAGCAATTAAGACAGCGCCCATTAAAATCTTTGTGTTTTCACTTGACCTGCGACTTTACATGTCATCAGAATGTCACTGGAAAATTGCTGTAGTGTGAACCAGGGCTTAGGGCTGAGGAAAGTGTGAGTTCCCAGGACTTCTAACAAGTGTGGTAGATGGAGAACATGTCTGATAATCACCGTTATACTGTATGCAGGTTCCTGCCCATTCTCTGAATTCAGTTAGGACAGTGGTTCTCAACTCCAGTCCTCAGGACCCACCAACAGGCTAGGTTTGCAAGAAAGCTGAAATACATCAAAGGTGATATCACTTGCTGCTCAGTGATAGCAGTATTCTAGTCTGCAACTCCCCAAGGTAATACTTAATACTTGGCCTGTTGGTGGGTCCCGAGGACTGGAGTTGAGAACCACTGAGTTAGGATATCCTCACACTCACTTACATGACCTTCGGACTCCTGTGTAGGAATGGAGATAGAAGTTTCTGGCACTCTGGACCCACAGTGAGAGATGAAAAATGTAAAGACTGAAAACTTTCTCTCTTCAAAGTCTTCAAGCAATAGTTCAGCTGCTTGGAATAATTCCTGTTCATCCACAAGTGATCAGTATCTGAGCCCAATAGGTTCAAACTTGTACAACCAGACATGACGCTCCTAATGAAGTCCTCATCCTGAGTCTCATACAGACAGAAGATGGTCTGAGTATAGAAAGTCTGCTTGATGTCCTTCATGGCCCATTTTCTCAATGCAGATTTGGCTCGGAGTGAGATGGTGATTCCTGTGATCTCTGAGAATGTCTTCACCAGGTTTTCATTTAGGAGACCAAACAGGAATTGTACAGATAATGCTAAATGTGAGTAATCTGAACTGAGGTCATTGAGTGATTTCCCTTTACAGATCTCTGGAAGGAAAGTACGTTTCATAAATCCAAACCAACCATCATTCATCCCATAATAGAGAGCAGCAAGGAACTCCTGTACACTCAGGTGGATGAAGTTGTAGCAGGACTGGGTGCGGACGTCACAAAGAAAGATGTTCTCATTCAGAAATACAGAATCCACCTCAGACAGAGAAAGTCCATGTCTTTCTAGATCTTTCTTCTCAAAAAAGATTTGTTGGTTCAGAACTCCCTGATTGGCCAGAGCACACAGCTTCTTCAGACAGGTTTGTTTCCTGTGTACAGACTGCTCCTTCTTGCTGTGATGGGTTAGTAAAACCTCCAGGAAGAGAAGGTAAATTGAAGTCATTGTATTACACTGAATTATATCCAAATCTTTTCTTCTTATTTCTTGTTTCATTACAGTGCAGACAATCCAGCATGTGATGGGGACGGCACACATGGTGTACACAACGTCATTGTCTTTTGTTATACTGAGAACCTTGTCTGCATCTTCTTTATTTCCAAAGAATTTATGGACATATTCCTCTCGATCGTCCTTTGTAAATCCCTGGATTTCCACATTGCGAGAATCATCGATGAATGTGTTAAGTTTCTCCATGGCCAGTGACCTTGTGGTGATGATCAGAGAAGATTGTGGGAGAACCTGTCTCCTGAGCAAGCTTTGGAGAATTATTTCTTTGTGGGTTTCCATAGAAATGTCAGGACAGCCCTCAAATTTCTCCTCCAGAGTCCACCTCAGTTCATCAAACCCATCAACTATGGTGAGAAGTTTTCTCTGACTTCCAGGATCCTCCAGAATGGACACCAGGTCATCTGAACTCAGTCTGCAGGTTCTGGATAAAAGTCCCACAAGACTTATGTTTCCAGGGATGGTGTTGATTTCTCTACAGCTCAGATAAAACACAAAATCAAACTTGTCTTGGTAGAGATCCTCAGAGGCCCAGTCCAGCATGATCTTCTTGGAGGTCATTGTTTTTCCAATCCCAGCAGGTCCTTGTAACACCACAATCTTAGGGATGAACCCATATTTATCAGGGTCAAAGAGGGCCTGGATTGTGGTTGGGGATCTTTTCTCCATGATCTGTAGATCTCTTCTGCCTGAACTCTTTATTTCTTCTTCTTTTCCCTCTTTATTCTGGGGTCTGTTTATCATCAATAAATTGGTGAATCTTTCATTTAGATGAACACGGGAATTATATTCTAGAATCCTCTGGAACTTCTCTTTCATAGACTCTCTGTGTTCCTTGCTGATGTCTTTGTGAGAGAGAAGATAATATTTTTTTTTTTTTTTCTTTCAATAATTTTTATTAGAATTATCAATGTTGATACAAATTTGGTCAGTACATGAATAAAAAGCGTATCAGTACTATAGGTAAAAGGGAACAACAGGTGCATGACATACTAATAAGAGTCCTTGCAAACACTAATTCACCTCAAACAACACATCAGATAGCATATTGTGTGATACAATTATCCATGTCTAAGAAAAAAAAAAAAAACACCAGAGACGTCAGGTCCCACTACGATGATGGAGTTGGAGTAATAAGCCTACAAATTCAATCAACCTAATAAGGTCGAACTAGCAAATTATTGAAACAGTGTGGTGTATTGGAGAAAAGATAGACCACCAGCCCTGGGGCTTGAAGGGGAGCCAGGATTAGGAGAGGCGTCCACACCCACCCCGAAAAGGGATCATGCTGTGGGCATGGAGCCGCCCCCTTCCCCTGGACCCCGGGTCTCAGGTTAAATCACCCCCATAGGGTGTATCCTGTAACGCAAACCTAAGTTGGTAGCTTGTAAACTTAGAACAAAAACTATATATGGTCAAGTGACCATTCAGACACAGGTGAGGATGGGACTGTATGGAGGGAGGTCTAAGAGGATCAGAATACCTGGTCTCCGAGGAGCCCAAATAGCATAGCGGTAACTCCCCCCGCCACTACAATGCATTACTTATACGGTCTCAGGATAATCACTTATTTATTTAACATGTCCGGTTTGGTTTAAAGATAAAGACGAAGGGAAAGTAAGGGGACAGAAAGAGGCAGGAAAAGAGAGGGGAAAAGCAGGAAAGTCTGGGAGAGAACGTACCCCCAGAGTCACTCACAGCGCAGGTAGGTCAGGATAACTAACGCCAGGATATAAGGGGATATTACAGAACTTGGCCCAGGGTTCCCAGGTAAGTTCGAATAACCGTGCTTTGTCTTGTATTATACTGACTATCTTCTCCTGGGACATAATCCAGGAAATTTTATGCTTCACCGCAGTAAAAGGGACCCTATGCTTTTTCCAGCAGGCTGCTATTGTAATTTTAGTGCCAAGTAACATAAAAAAGATCAGTTTTTGGGTATATTTATCCACCTTATCTACCTTCTGATTCAACAGAGCAATCTCAGGAGATTGAGGAATCGGGAGGGTTGTTACTTTTCGAATCACTGAAAAGACTTTGTTCCACAAGCTCCTGATTCTTGGGCAAGTCCACCATATATGGTACATTGTACCTATATGGTTACACCTTCGGAAACACAGCGGGGAAGCATCCGGATATATCTTCGCAAGGAGAGAGGGGACCCTGTACCACCGGGTTAGTATCTTAAGGCTAGTTTCAATCAGTGAAATATTTAAAATGCCTTTGAAGGAGCGTTGAAAGCAGGAAAACCAGTTATCCTTTTCCCAGGAAATATCAAGGTCCTTTTCCCAGGAGATGGCATAGGGAGGTTTGGATGTCACCGAGGCTAGAGCGGCATAAATGATGGATATCCCCCCTCTCTGATCCGTGGCACCTGCACACCATGATTCATAACTAGTGATCTTAGGAGGGTCTGGTTTATTTGGCCAGATGGATTTAAGGAAATGTTGTATTTGCATGAACCGAAAATGTTCCGCGGTGGGCATCTCAAGTTTACTAGTGCAGAAGGCACGAGATAAAGGACCTGTAGATGTGAAGTAGTTGCCTATTCTGAGTAAGCCTTTATTTAACCACCAACTGAAAGCTAGGATGTTCATTCCCGGCGGAAAATCAGGGTTATGAAATAAATGCGTCAGGGGCTTAAGGTCAGAGATCAGGGAGGGATTTTTATGTAATCGGTCGCACAAAGCTAGTGAGTGGGAAAGCGTGGGGGCTAAAATGGGCAGTCTCCGCTTAGTAGGAGACCAGATCAGATAGTCAATAGTATGTAGAGGAATAGCTTGGCGTTCCATTGATACCCAGTCTGGTTTGGGGCCTTTTGAGTACACTATGGAGATCTGGGCTAGCTGAGCGGCCTGGTAGTACCACCATATGTTGGGTACGGCTAATCCCCCATGTGACTTAAGCCTGAATAGAATGCTGTTCGAGCAACGACTACCCTTAGATCCCCAAATGAATTGTGTAATTTTGGATTGAAGAGTCTGTATTTGAGACTTTTGGATGGGAATGGGTAAGGACCTAAATAGGTACAGTATGCGGGGTAGGAGGGTCATTTTGACCGCATGAATACGGCCTAACCATGAAAGGTTGTGTTTATTCCAAGTAGATAGGTCAGAGGTTAATTTACGGAAGATGGCCGGGTAATTCGATGAGTAGAGGGAAGCTATACTATTGGAGAGGTTAACCCCTAGGTACGGAAGAGATGACGATTTCCAGGAAAACGGGAAATGGTTTTGTAAACTACTTAGAATGTCGGGGGGACCGTTATATTTAAAGCTAGTGATTTAGAGACATTAACTCGAAGGCCTGAAATTTCACCAAATTTGTCGAGGAGAGAGAAAATATTAGGGGTCGATATCAGAGGGGAAGTGACAAAAAGCAGCAAGTCGTCAGCAAAAAGGGCGCATTTGTGCTCTTGTTTACCACAGACTACCCCCTTAATATCCGGATGATTTCTAATAGCAATAGCCAGAGACTCCATCGCTATGGCGAAAAGGAGGGGGGACAAGGGGCAGCCCTGCCTGGTACCCTTCTCTATAGACAGAGGTTTGGAGTAGTAGCCCTGCATTCTGACCTGTGCACTAGGTCCTGAATACAGGGCTCGTAAGGTGCCCAAGAAATTTGGACCAAATCCCCATCGCTCCAGGACACTGAATAGGTATGGCCAGGTAATAGTATCAAAAGCTTTCTGTAGGTCAATTGATAACAAGTATCCTTTTTGTTGGGATCCTCCATCCCATTGGGAGTTGAGGAGGGAGATGATGTCAACTGCCCTTCTGATCTGATCTGGTCCTTGTCTCCCTGGGATAAAGCCCACCTGGTCTCTATGGATGTAGAGAGCTATGCAAGACGCTAGTCTGTTTGATAGGACTTTTGTAAGAATTTTTAGATCATTATTGATTAAAGAGATGGGACGGTAATTGGAGACCAAAGAGACATCTTTACCAGGTTTCGGTATGACTGATATGAATGCAAGGTTAAGGGCTTTATCCAAGGGAGAACCAGACCGGAGAGAATTGAAGAACTTGACCAAATACGGAGCTAGTAATGGTCCGAATTTCTTATAGTACCCGACTGAAAAACCGTCTGGTCCCGGGGCTGAGTTTTGTTTGAGCTGTTTGATCACCCCGAGAACTTCCGATTCCGAAATTGGTTCATCTAGGAGCTCCGAATGTTCAAAGGATAATCTTGGAAGAGGGAGATTGTCTAGGAAGTCTGATATGGGGGGCGGGGCTGCTGAGAGTTCTTTCTTATATAGCGAAGTATAGAAGTCATGGAATACATCCATGATGCGGTTCGGATTTTGAGATAGTGTCCCTGTTAGAGTGCGGATTTTGGGAAAGGAGAAGGAGCGAGGTCTTGGAGACAGTTTGGCTGCTAATTTAGTCCCTATTTTGTCTGCCTGATAGTAGAAACGAGCCCCAGACCATCGAAGATGCTTCTCAGCTTCGGTGGTAAGTGCTAGGTTTAGGGAGATCCGAGTCACTTTCAAGGGCATCTAGGGATTCCCTGGTAGGGTTCCTTTTATGGGCCCTGCTCAGGGACTGGAATTTTAATTGGAGGTTGTTAATGTCTGCTGTACGTTCTTTTTTAAGGCGGGAGGTGATTTGGATGATTTTTCCTCTAAGTACCGCTTTATGCGCTGCCCACACAGTTTCTGGGGAAACCTCCCCGGTATTGTTTAGTCGAAAGTATTCTTGTATTTCCTGTGCTAGGATTTTGCAATTGATTTGATCGCTTAAAAGCCCTTCGTTAAGGCGCCATATGAATTGTTTACTATTACCATGAGAATGCTGTAAGAATAATAGGACTATGGAGTGATCTGAGAGGGAGGAGTCCCTAATGACCGCTTCATTAGCCGACGGGATGTTGTGGGCTTGAATAAAAATATGATCAATTCTAGTGTAGAGACGATGTGGGGCCGAATAGTGTGTATAATCTTTGGATCTGGGATTCATTTCTCTCCAGATGTCCACGAGGCCACGGGAACAAAGTGTCGCGGCTATTTTAGTACTTTGTTTTGGAGGTTTCCTAGATCTAGAGGCGCCTGGCACCAATTTGTCTAGTGAGAGGTCAAAGGGGAGATTTGTGTCTCCACCCATGATTATTTTCCCTTCCAGTTGTGGGCCTAGCGTGGACATCATAGCGGAGAAAAAGGAGGCCTGACCTTTGTTTGGAGCGTAAAAAGAAATGAAGGAGTATTGGTCGCCTTCTAAAGAGCCTTTTACTAAGATAAACCTGCCTGCTTGGTCTTTAATGACATCAGTCGGGGAGAACTTAAGATGTTTTGCAAAGCAGATTGCAACCCCCTTAGTTTTGTTGTCAGCTTTGGAGAGAAAGAACTGAGGATAGTTTTCATGTATGTAGGAGGGACTATAGGAGGATGGGAAGTGTGTTTCTTGTAGTAATAGGACTGCTATTTTTTGAGATTTGTAGTGATTAAATAATTTACGTCTCTTAACCGGGGAGTTCATCCCTTGAACATTATGTGAAGCTATGCAAATGGGCGGAGGGGGAATAAGTGTGTCAGTGTGCATGGATCAGAGGGAGGGATAAACGCATCATATAGAGTGAGCTTACCTGAGCTAGCAAGATTTGGGTAAGTGTCCAAACCCCCGAAGCCGGACAATTTTGGAACCTAGCCTGTAGACCTTCGGCTGGGCTTCTGAGTGACTCTAGGAATAGGTGGGAGAAGGGAAGAAAAGGAGGAAGGACGGTCAAACCTGAGAAGTAAAAACAGGACATATCAATAACAATATAAAGGAAGACAGTATAGGTGTTCATCATACAGCTTATTAGTAACCTAAGTTTCCCTGTAGGAGGGGAGGACTTCCTGCCTCCTACACAGGTTTTTTTCCCAAAAACCAAAACCCCTAACAGGGGGGTTGTGGAAAGCTCTCCGAGTGGGGGAAAAAAAAATACCACTCCGAGACAAATGGAGGCGAAGTGCAGCCGCTCCAGCCATGCCGCCAAAAAGAAGATCGACTACTAAAATTTTTCGAGGAGGAAGGATGGAAAAACAAGACCAATCAATGAAAAATGCAGGGAGGGGAAAAACAGAAGAAAAAAAAAAAAAAAATTTAAAAAGTTTAATGAGGATGTGAGGCAAATTGACAGAGTCACCTCATCCAGTGTTAGTTAAGGCCCAAACCCTGCTAGAAGGGAGAGGGGGACATACAAAAATCAGTGTCCCAATGCCAGGTGGGCGTGTCATAGTAAGGGAAGAACACAGTTGATTGCAGACTGTTCCTTAAGGTGGGCGGCCATCTTTCGATCTCTTAGCCTGTTGCTTGTTCCATAGGGGTTGGATGGGGCTCGTTGGAGGTCTTTTCGCAGGGTTTGGGGTCTTGGGGTCCAGAGCAGAAGCAGAAGTTGGGGAGTGGGATATAATTCCTAGTTGTAGCATCAGACGTTCCCCATCTCCAAAGTTCGTAAAGCTGTACGATTTGTTCAAGTAGGCAAAATTTAGGCGAAAAGGAAATGACCACCTATAAGTGATCGATTTTTGGGACAGGATAAGTAGGAGGGGTTTTAATGATCTTCGTCGCTGTATGGTGAAGGGCGAGAGATCAGCGAAAATTTGAATGGAGTGCCCTTGAATGGAAAGGTTGTCAGTTTCCCTGGCTTTATGCATGACTTCCTCTTTAACTCTATAGAAGTGAGGTTTCACAACAATGTCTCTGGGTAGGCCATCTTGGCGGGGGGGTTGGAGAGCTCTGTGTGCTCGATCCAGTTCCAGCTTATAATCCGGTATGTCAGGGATCAAATTTTTGATGAAAGCGCGGACTACTTTGTCTGTGTCTTTGAACGATTCCGGAAGGCCTCTCAGTCTGAAATTGTATCTGCGTGATCGATTCTCGAGATCGTCAAGCTTTGCATATGCCATATCTAGCTGTTCATGTAGGTCATGGATCCTTTCAGTGTTCTGGTTGGCCATAGCAATCGTTTGATCAGTTTTAACTTCGATCGCTTCAATTCTCGCCCCCAGATGCTGCAGGTCTGCCTGTATGGTAGATGTGATTTGTGAGGCAGTATGAGCCAGTCCCTTTGAGAGCATATTTGAGAAGGTTTCCATTAAAGAGGAAAAGTCTGAGGGAGTAGGGGCAGGGGGGCTGCTCTGATTGCCTGGGGGAGCCTGGATGTAATTACTTTCATCCATCGGTGTGAGGGGGGAGCCGTCAGTGAGTCTACTATTTGTGATGTCTGAGGTGGAGGAAGAAAATAGCCCATCCTGATGGGTACTCACTGTTTGGAGATGTTTCCCTGTGTTGCGGGAGGGTAGAGGAGGAAAATCTTCCAAGGATTCCTCCAGATGCTGTGTTAGGCCTCGAGCCGCGCTGGCAGCCGCCATCTTTGCAGAGGCCGCGATCTGAGGGCCGGGTTCTAGAAGTCGGGATAAATCCCGTCTGGCAGAGCCCCCGGTCATACGGGGGGGTCCTTCAGGTCCTCAGGGACTGTCGAGGGGGTCCGGTCGGCTGTTTCCTCCTCTAATGCTGGCTGCGGCGGCTAAGTCAGGCTGGAGCGGAGCGGAGCTCTTAGAACGTGCGACCGCTCATGGAGCCTCCGCGCATGCGCCTCTCAGAAGATAATATTTTATTCCTCATACACACATGAAACAGTGATGGCACATGACATAGTTACATAGTTACATAGTAGGTGAGGTTGAAAAAAGACACAAGTCCATCAAGTCCAACCTATGTGTGTGATTATGTGTCAGTATTACATTGTATATCCCTGTATGTTGTGGTCATTCAGGTGCTTATCTAATAGTTTCTTGAAGCTATCAATGCTCCCCGCTGAGACCACCGCCTGTGGAAGGGAATTCCACATCCTTGCCTCTCTTACAGTAAAGAACCCTCTACGTAGTTTAAGGTTAAACCTCTTTTCTTCTAATTTCAATGAGTGGCCGCGAGTCTTGTTAAACTCTCTTCTGCGAAAAAGTTTTATCCCTATTGTGGGGTCACAGTACGGTATTTGTATATTGAAATCATATCCCCTCTCAAGCGTCTCTTCTCCAGAGAGAATAAGTTCAGTGCTCGCAAACCTTTCCTCATAACTAAGATCCTCCAGACCCTTTATTAGCTTTGTTGCCCTTCTTTGTACTCGCTCCATTTCCAGTACATCCTTCCTGAGGACTGGTGCCCAGAACTGGACAGCATACTCCAGGTGCGGCCGGACCAGAGTCTTGTAGAGTGGGAGAATTATCGTTCTCTCTGTGGAGTTGATTGCCTTTTTAATGCATGCCAATATTCTGTTTGCTTTATTAGCAGCAGCTTGGCATTGCATGCCATTGCTGAGCCTATCATCTACTAGGACCCCCAGCTCCTTTTCCATCCTAGATTTTCCCAGAGGTTCTCCCCCCAGTGTATAGATTGCATTCATATTTTTGCCACCCAAATGCATTATTTTACATTTTTCTACATTGAACCTCATTTGCCATGTAGTCGCCAACCCCATTAATTTGTTCAGATCTTTTTGCAAGGTTTCCACATCCTGCAGAGAAGTTATTGCCCTGCTTAGCTTAGTATCGTCTGCAAATACAGAGATTGAACTGTTTATCCCATCCTCCAGGTCGTTTATGAACAAATTAAATAGAATTGGTCCCAGCACAGAACCCTGGGGGACCCCACTACCCACCCCTGACCATTTTGAGTACTCCCCATTTATCACCACCCTCTGAACTCGCCCTTGTAGCCAGTTTTCAATTCATGTACTCCCCTTATGGTCCATGCCAACGCACCTTATTTTGTACAGTAAACGTTTATGGAGAACTGTGTCAGATGCTTTTGCAAAATCCAGAAACACTACGTCTACGGGCTTTCCTTTATCTAGATGGCAACTCACCCCCTCATAGAAGGTTAATAGATTGGTTTGGCAAGAACGATTCTTCATGAATGCATGCTGATTACTGCTAATGATATCGTTCTTATTACTAAAATCTTGCATATTGTCCCTTATCATCCCCTCCAAGAGTTTACATACTATTGATGTTAGGCTAACTGGTCTGTAATTCCCAGGGATGTATTTTGGGCCCTTTTTAAATGATGGTGCTACATTGGCTTTTCTCCAATCAGCTGGTACCATTCCAGTCAATAGACTGTCTGTAAAAATTAGGAACAACGGTCTGGCAATCACTTGACTGAGTTCCCTAAGTACCCTCGGATGCAAGCCATCTGGTCCCGGTGATTTATTAATGTTAAGTTTCTCAAGTCTAATTTTAATTCTGTCCTCTATTAACCATGGAGGTGCTTCCTGTGTTGTGTCATGAGGATAAACACTGCAGTTTTGGTTACTGAAGCCCCCCGATTCACTCGTGAAGACTGAGGAGAAGAATAAATTCAATACCTTCGCCATCTCCCTATCCTTTGTAACCAGATGTCCTTCCTCATTCTTTATGAGGCCAATATGGCCTGTCCTTCCTTTTTTTACTGTTTACATACTTAAAGAATTTCTTGGGATTTTTTTTGCTCTCCTCCGCTATGTGTCTTTCATGTTCTATCTTAGCCATCCTAATTGCACCCTTACATTTCTTGTTGCATTCTTTATAAAGTCTGAATGCTGAGGATGATCCCTCAACCTTGTATTTTTTGAAGGCCTTCTCCTTTGCTTTTATATGCATTTTTACATTGGAGTTAAGCCATCCAGGATTTTTGATCGCTCTTTTAAATTTATTACCCAATGGGATACATTGGCTAATACCCTTATTTAATATGCTCTTAAAGCAAACCCATCTCTCCTCCGTATTCTTTGTTCCTAATATTTTATCCCAATTTATGCCTTTTAGCAAGGTTTGTAGTTTAGGGAAATTGGCTCTTTTCAAATTCAGTGTCTTTGTGTTCCCTTCATGTTTCCTATTTGTGTGGTTTATACTGAAACTAATTGACCTGTGGTCGCTGTTACCTAAATTGCCCCATATTTCCACATCTGTTATCAGGTCTGTATTGTTGGTAATCAGTAGATCTAGTAATGTTTTATTTCTAGTTGGTGCATCTACCATCTGACCCATAAAATTGTCCTGCAAGACATTAAGGAACTGGCGAGCCTTAAATGAATGCGTGGTTCCATCCGCCCAGTCTATGTCTGAATAATTAAATTCCCCCATTATGATAACCCTTCCCATCCTTGCTGCTAATCCAAATTGTAATAGGAGATCCGTCTCCTCTTCCTCCCTCAGGTTAGGGGGCCTATAGCATACTCCCAGTATTATTTTCCCCTTAGCTTCATCCCTTTGGAGCTCTACCCATAAGGATTCCACCTCCTCTCTAGCTCCCTCAGTGATGTCATCTCTCACATTCACTTGTACATTATTCTTGATATATAGGCATACCCCTCCCCCTTTTTTACCCTCTCTATCCTTGCGGTATAGGGTATACCCTTGAATGTTTGCCAGCCAATCATGAGAGCTGTTGAACCAGGTCTCTGAAATTCCCACAAAATTCAAATCCTCCTTGTACAACAGTATCTCTTGTTCACCCATCTTGTCCGCCATGCTCCTGGCATTGGTGAACATGCCACATAGTTTAGACCGGTCGCATATTGTCCTCGTATTGGGTGTTTCGAGATTGCAACTAGGCCTAGCTACTATACTCACCTTGTGTTTTTGTGCTTTGGTTAACCTACCACTAATGCCCCCAATACTACCCTCTGGAATATCTTCCACGCTGGCAATCTCTGTCTCTGGACCCTCCCCCCATCGCCTAGTTTAAAAACCCCTCTAACTTTTTGGCCATCTTCATTCCCAGCAGATCTGCACCCTCCTCATTTAGGTGCAGTCCGTCCCTCATATAGTACCGGTTACCGACTGAGAAGTCAGCCCAGTCCTCCAGGAACCCAAACCCCTCCTTACTACACCAGCTCTTCAGCCACTTGTTTAATTCCCTAATCTCCTTCTGCCTTTCTGGTGTGACTCGATGTACCGGTAGTATTCCTGAGAATACTACCTTGGAGGTCCTTTTCCTCAATTTAGTTCCTAAGTCCCTAAAATCGCTCTTTAGGACACTCCATCTGTCTCTGACTTTGTCATTGGTGCCAACGTGCACCATGACAGCCGGGTCTTCCCCAGCCCCTCCCAGTAATCTGTCCACAAGATCCGTGATGTGCCGAACCTGAGCGCCCAGTAGACAACATACTGTTCGGCGCTTCAGGTCTTGGTTACAGATTGCCCTCTCTGTCCTTCTAAGAATTGAGTCCCCTACCACCAGAATCTGTCTTTCCTTTCCCTTCCCTGCCCCCCCCACTCTTACTGGAGGAGTTCTTCCCCCGGCAGCTAGGAGAGTCCCTCAGCTCCAGCAGTGCTGGTCCCTGACTGGTTTCACCAATGTCACTCAATGGAGCGTACTTATAGGGATGCTCCAGTCCTGGATCAGCCTCCCTGGCACTTCCCCCTCTACCCCTCCTGACTGTCACCCATCTACTGTTTGCTAGTGCCTGCACCTCTTTGTCTCCACCCGCCTCTGTGCTGGCCCCTGCCGGCACCTGCCGTGTACGTTCCTGGCTCTCCTTTAGTATGGAGGGACTTCTCAGTGCTGACAGTTGCTTCCCCAGATTCAGAAACTGGGCTTCCAGGGAAACAATGCGCTTTCATTTTGCACAGCAGTATTCGCCCTCGATCGGATGATCAAGGAACGCATACATGCAGCAAGATGTACAAAGAGTCGCCTCTCCACACCCGCCGGGCATCGCACCTATTAAATTTAGTGAGGATTTGGGGATTTTACCCTGTCCAAATTACCTAAAAGCTAGCTTCCTGGCACTAATACTCAAGACAATACATGGGTACTCACAGACCTACTTGCAATCGCAGAACAGTCGCAGACCTACGTGCACTCGCAATACTCAAGTATACAGTACACAATACACAAGTACTAACGATCCACACACACTACTCAGAAAACACTCAGGTACTCACACTACACAGGTACTATGACCCCTGTTATAACCTCCTGTTTTAAACTCTGGTATTTAACTCACAACTTATACCAGTTACACTTACACAACGTTCCACAGCCTCAGACTGAGCACGCTCAGACTGAGTCCTACACCTACACCTACACCATTTCTCTTTATCAATATTTACCTAGGATGTGGTGTTATCTATGTTTGGTCCTCTGTTTCATTTTTTTACGATTTTGTTTTGTTGTAGTCTGGATCAGTGGGGGTACTACCAGGGTCACAAAGGTTGCACTTGAGACCAGGCCCTGGCATTCCACCACTGTAGCGGTGCCAAGATGGCAGGAAGGGGGCCCACTTCAGAACATGGGCTTAGTTCACACTTCTGTGATCCCAACATTTTGCAACTTGCTTGCAATTTCCTTGTGACTTGCTTGCGATTCTGTGATTGAACATTGTGGTCTATGGCACTCAAATCGCACCAAAGTCACAGAAAGGTATTGCAGGATCCTTTTTCTTTGTTGCTGTGACTTGAGTTGCCTTGATTATGACAGCACCCATTGAAATGAATGTGTTTTGACTTGTCATGCGACTTTGTATTGCAAGTCACATGATGAGTCGCAGCAGTGTGAACCAGAGGTTATAATGGGCCCACGACAGGAACAAGTGGAAAAGGCTAGAGAAAGAGCCCCTGCCTCAGAGGGAAGAGCCCCACTCTTTGAGGAAAGGGCCTGGGACTGATGGAAAGGGCAGCAGCAGTCATATTGGCTCTTCATGGTTTTTTGCACTGGTGCCCTGAAGGTTCTAGTTACTCCTCTGGTCTGGATGGTGTGTCCATAGTTTGGATGCTTCCAGAGTCCTCCTGTATTTCATGGGATATCTTCTTTTAAGGTCCCATTATTCGAGTTTATGGTTAGAATACAATATTTCCAACTCTGTCTTATAAATACTATGTCATGTGTAAAAAAAGGGAGGACAGACCATATTGGCCCCATAAAGAATGAGGAAGGACATCTGGTTACAAAGGATGGGGAGATGGTGAAGGTATTAAATTTATTCTTATCCTCAGTCTTCATGAGTGAATCGGGGGGCTTCAGTAACCAAAACTGCAGTGTTTATCCTCATGACACAACACATGAAGCACCTCCATGGTTAACAGAGGACAGAATTAAAATTAACAACAGAAAGAGGAGACAAGGGAGTCCCCAGAAAGCAAAAAAGGGGAATGGTCAACTACGGCTTATGGTACAAAAATGCAAAAAGGCTTTATTAAGGGTGGGGGGGGTGGGGGTATTTACATATACAAAAAATTCCAAATATATGTAAGATAAACAATGTATCTAAATAAGTCTTTGCATCTGTTTGCCATTCACCCTCCTGCATGGATTGACACACTTGAAACTGATGAACTGTGAAAATATCATCCTGGTCTAGATTGGAAAAGAGACTAAGCCCTTTCTTTGGAGTGGTTTGTCCTTTGCTCCTTTTATGCTGCATTGAGGAAATAGTGTTTGTGCACTGGACATACCTAGTAACAGGAACGCTGGTCTTTCCATTTCCAAAACAACTGGTGTAAACACATTTAGTGCACTGAGGTTGGAAGCTGCTTGTGGAGGATTTCCTTCTAACAGAGGTTTTAAAAAAAAAAAAAAAAACCCACCTAATTCAGCTATGTAAGGTCTTGTCTATGTGGATATATGTAGTTTCTTTTCAGTACTGCTCAATCTGATGCACAGTTAATACTAGACCACATAAGACTTGATATCCTATCAGTAGCTTCCTCCATGTAATGTTTGGTGCTATACTTTTTTCTTTGGATTCAAATGGACACTGCATGCGTTTTTGGCCTGCAGGCACGCTCTGCAGTTTTATTCATCAATGTTGCAGCATGGTTTTTAATTTTTGGTTTAGTGTAGTGAGACGGACTGTGTTATTTAGATACATTGTTTATCTTACATATATTTGGAATTTTTTGTATATGTAAATACCCCCACCCCCCCCCCCCCCACCCTTAATAAAGCCTTTTTGCATTTTTGCACCATAAGCCGTAGTTGACCATTCCCCTTTTTTGCTTTCTGGGGACTCCCTTGTCTCCTCTTTCTGTTGTTGATATAGTGCCATTGCTTTTAGGGCAGGTATCCCGTCACATATTGACGAATCGGCTGGTACTCCATTTGCTGTTTGCAACTTTGGTGAATGTGGATTCAAGGACCTTTTACCCCCCATTTTTTGCAGAATTAAAATTAGACTTGAGAAACTTAACATTAATAAATCACCGGGACCAGATGGCTTGCATCCGAGGGTACTTAGGGAACTCAGTCAAGTGATTGCCAGACCGTTGTTCCTAATTTTTACAGATAGTCTACTGACTGGAATGGTACCAGCTGATTGGAGAAAAGCCAATGTAGCACCAATATTTAAAAAGGGCCCAAAATACATCCCTGGGAATTACAGACCAGTTAGCCTAACATCAATAGTATGTAAACTCTTGGAGGGGATGATAAGTTTAATAAGACTCGTGGCCACTCATTACAATTAGAAGAAAAGAGGTTTAACCTTAAACTACGTAGAGGGTTCTTTACTGTAAGAGCGGCAAGGATGTGGAATTCCCTTCCACAGGCGGTGGTCTCAGCGGGGAGCATTGATAGCTTCAAGAAACTATTAGATAATCACCTGAATGACCGCAACATACAGAGATATATAATGTAATACTGACACATAATCACACACATAGGTTGGACTTGATGGACTTGTGTCTTTTTTCAACCTCACCTACTATGTAACTATGTAACTATGTATATCAATTCAAAGGTGATGTTTTATTAAAATCAAAGAATTTATTTAAACAACTTTTTAAGAGAAGGGGAATATAATACCAAATAGAAATACAGAAATTTAATAAAATATAATCACACATCATAAGAATACCACTTTTCTCAACATGTTTCACTCATTAAAGCTTCTTCAGGAGATTTAGCATGTGGCATCATTGTTGTACTAAAGATTACATAAAGAAACAAAAACAAAAGAGAAAGAGAGATCAATTGAATGTTAATTGCATAATTCGTTTAGGTATACATTTTTGCATTTAAACAGAAGGGGAACTTGTATATATAAATAAATTTGAACAATATTTGGTATTATTGAAACATAGTATAAGAACAAAGGGTCTACATTTCATATACACACAAAGTATTGGACTGCTATGTTGAAAAAGGGATTCTTACCTAAAAAATGTATTATACTCAATGCTAATAATCCTAGATGCTTAGGGTTCTACTCCATGGATAGTCTACCCCAGTGACTCAAACGCCTCATGGAAGTTTGCAGAGATAATACAAAGGCGATCAAAGTTGGAGAAAGTCCTTACTGGTGAGAGAAGGACCAATGAGGATAAAATTGATGACAAAAATATATGCACATATATACATGCATGTAGTATATTATGTTTTATTTTTGTTAAATCAAAATAATTGGGTAATAATATCTCAAATAAATAAGAAAAAATTACTATTTTGAAAGTTACCATAACGGCGTTAATTAGTAGAATCAATCTAATTCAATAGTCCCATCCACAGTGTTAATAGGACAAAGACACTTTGAAAGGCGGATGTATAGGAGTGGAAATAGCGTAATGGGTCACAAGTATTGAGGGAGACCTGGAGAGGGAGGGGGCCGGCACCCACCCAGTTTAAACCAGACCCTAAAATGTTATGGTGAAAGAAAGAAAAAAGGGTTGAATGTATTGTTTAAAAAGGAAAAGAGGGTAACATAGACCTACCTCAATGAAGCAATGAGTAAGGGTTGGGGGAAGTCCACCAGAGAAGGAGAGCTCCTTCCGTCTTGTCCTGGATTTGTCCAGCAGAGGAGTGACGGGGAAACAGGGAGGGATTCCCCATATTTGTACTAAACTCTGGCGCGGCGATGTATGTCACCACCGCCGCGCCGCAGACATAAGGAGAGTGTTACTGCGCATGCACCTGCACAAACAAGCATGGTGTCAGGGCTGCGCCTATGATGCGCAGTCACTGATCGCCGTGTTGAAAAGTCCGTTGCCCTAAGATGGAAGGAGGAGGGCAAAAAGGCACAGGAGAGAGTGAGACGGGGTCAAAAACAAATTGATCACGGGATCAGACCTCTTGGCGGGATGGAAAAAAAAAAAAAGAGGGCAGGGTGTGATGGCGAGAGGTGGAAAAGGGCGCATATTAACACATAGAGGGCACTGATGACAGAGGTCATTGATTAGGGACCATACATCAGGAGTGCCCCGGGCGTCTGTGCAAACTAAAAAAAGGGAAAGAGGCTTGAAATTGGTAGAAGGCATGGAGAGAAAATTTAATAATTGTAAAAATGAAAATTATGCATGAGATTGGATAATCAAGAATGAATTACATACATATATACATTCCCAACTGATTGACGGGTGACTGAAAATTTGGGAAAATAGGTGCAACCATTTGGGAGAGCCACACTCCGTGTTGCATGGATATATCTGCAGAAGACACATTTATGACAGGGTCTGGTACCTTTTGCTTTCATTGGTGATGATGGGGATGAAGCATAGTGGCTATGTACAATTTTGTCTTTAATGGATTGTGATCGTCTGTAGGTTATTTCAGGATAGTTCTTTAAATGTTTGGAAACACGTGGGTCCCCCATAAGGAGGTACCAGTGTCTTTGCACTTTGCATCAGATCACGTATTTGTTTGTGTTGTCCAGAGTATCTGGTGATTAGTCTTAGTCCTGACAGGACAGGCTGACTTTCCTAGACATACAAATCTTCATCAATGAAGATAGAACCATAGGTACCAAACTTTATCGCAAACCTTCAGCGGGTAACTCACTCCTCCATGCTACTAGCTCACATCCTCCGTCCCTGATCACTAACATACCTTATGGACAATATCTCTGTCTCAGGAGGAATTGTAGTAAAAACAATCATTTTGAGCAGGAAGCCAGGGTTCTACAAAACCGTTTAAAACTTTGTGGCTATAGCAATAAGTGCCTAAAAAAGGCCTATGCTAGGGCCAAAAAACAGAACAGATCTGACCTCATCCATGGCCTCCCAACTCCAAAATCAACTTCAGGACTAAGACTTATCACCAGATAGTCTGGACAACACAAACAAATATGTGATCTGATGCAAAGACACTGGTACCTCCTTATGGGGGACCCACGTGTTTCCAAACATTTAAAGAACTATCCCGAAATAACCTACAGGCGATCACGATCCATTAAAGACAAAATTGTACATAGCCACTATGTATCCACTATGTACTATGTCCACTATGTACCCCCCATCATCACCA
Organism: Aquarana catesbeiana; assembly: GCF_042186555.1. Taxonomy (NCBI): domain Eukaryota; kingdom Metazoa; phylum Chordata; class Amphibia; order Anura; family Ranidae; genus Aquarana; species Aquarana catesbeiana. Next base: position 742,515,846 of record NC_133326.1, on the reverse strand, counting down.
ATGAAAGCAAAAGGTACCAGACCCTAAAGACTATGTGTTTTTTTTTTTTTAATCTTATTTGATATCTTTTGCGTTTTTCCAAATTCATGTTGTGCCAAATTGTGTGGCCTAGCTACAAAAAAATAGATATTCAATAAATGTATATATGTATGTAATTATTTCTTGATTATCCAAGCTCATGCATAATTTTCATTTTTACAATTATTAAATTTTCTCTCCATGCCATGTCTTCTCCCAATTTCAAGCCTCTTTCCCTTTTTTTAGTTTGCATGGATACCCGGGGCATTCCTGATATATGGTCCCTAATCAATGACCTCCGTCGTCAGTGCCCTCTATGTGTTAATATGCACCCTTTTCCACCTCTCGCCATCACGCCCTCCCCTCTTTTTTTATTTTTTCCATCCCCTTTCCTTAGCCAAGAGGTCTGATCCCATGATCGATTTGTTTTCGACCCGGTCTCACTCTTCCCTGTGCCTTTTTGCCTTCCTCCTTCCATCTTAGGGCAAAGGACTTTTCAACATGGCAGTGACAGGGCAGTGGCAACATCAATGACTACGCATCATAGGCGCAGCCCTGACGCCGTGCTTGTGTGTGCGGGTGCATGCGCAGTAACACTCTCCTTACATCCGCGGTGGTGGCAACATCAGTGACTACGCATCATAGGCGCAGCCCTGACGCCATGCTTGTGTGTGCGGGTGCATGCGCAGTAACACTCTCCTTACGTCTGTCATCACCGCCGCGCCGGAGTTTAGTACAAATACGGGGAATCCCTCCCTATTTCCCCATCACTCTTCTGCTGGACACATCCAGGACAAGACGGAAGGAGCTCTCCTTCTCTGGTGGACTTCCCCCAACCCTTACTCATTGCTTCATTGAGGTAGGTCTACAGTGCGTTATGAAAAAGCAGCCACCTGACCCCTTATATGATACCCTCTTTTCCTTTTTAAACAATCAATACATTCAACCCTTTTTTTCTTTCTTTCACCATTACGTTTTAGGGTCTGGTTGAAACTGGGTGGGTGCCGGCCCCCTCCCTCTCGAGGTCTCCCTCAATACTTGTGACCCATTACGCTATTTCCACTCCTATACATGCGCCTTTTAAAGCGTCTTTTGTCCAATTAACACTGTGGATGGGACTATCAAATTAGATTGATTCTACTAATTAACGCCGCTGAGGTAACTTTCAAAATAATAATTTTTTCTTATTTATTTGCAATATTATTACCCAATTATTTTGATTTAACAAAAATATAACATAATATACTACATGCATGTATATATGTGCATATATTTTTGTCATCAATTTTATCCTCATTGGTCCTTCTCTCACCAGTAAGGACTTTCTCCAACTTTGATCGCCTTTGTATCATCTCTGCAAACTTCCACATGAGGCTTAGTGTCATTGGGGTAGACTATCCATGGAGTAGAACCCTAAGCATCTAGGATTACTAGCATTGAGTATAATACATTTTTTAGGTAAAATTCCATTTTTCAACATAGCAGTCCAATACTTTGTGTATATGAAATGTAGACCCTTTGCTCTTATACTATGTTTCGATAATACCAAATATAGTTCATATTTTTTATATATACAAGTTCCCCTTCTGTTTAAATGCAAAAATGTATACCTAAACGAGTGATGCAATTAACAATCAATTGATCTCTCTTTCTCTTTTGTTTTTGTTTCTTTTTTATGTAATCTTTAGTACAACAATGATGCCACATGCTAAATCTCCTGAAGAAGCTCTATAGAGCGAAACATGTTGAGAAAAGTGGTATTCTTATTATGATGTGTCATTATATTTTATTACATTTCTGTATTTCTATTTGATATTATATTCCCCTTCTCTTAAAGTTGTTTAAATAAAATCTTTGGTTTTAATAAAACATCACCTTTGAATTGATATGTTCTAAACATTGCAAATTCAACACACCAAAAAAGTCCAGAGGCTTAACAAGCCTTAAGGTCAATTTCTCTTTACAACAGAACAAAATGTTAATCCAGAAGAGATTACATATGAAACGTGGATGTCCTACTAACCTGAGTATCTGTTGCCATGTGTCATCATCTTCAGTTTGGCTGGAAATAAGATTAGGGAAGTTATTAGTCCTGACAAACCTCTGAAATGTATAAAATAATAACTAAGAGAGTTATTAGTGTAGCAGATCCTCCCAGACACCATCATCCCACCAACCCTCTGTAGATTGGAGTCGCTCCTCCCCCAGGTGATAGGGAGCGTCTTTGCCTGGTAACATCTCAGCACATTGCAGTGACATGTGACCATGGTGGGGGGACCAGAAAAGCCCCCAATTCTCTATGCAGGTTTACAGGCACACACCAAGAATCTGGAGTCTTGTCTCTTCTTTCTGATGGAGGTTCAGGTGGATGCATGGGGCACAAGGCTCAGAACCCTGAGCAACAGTCATGAGGGTCTCCTAGGAATACAGCTATAAATATGGAGGTTCTGTATAATAGACAAGTGGCTATGATTGTATTGCTCTGCTCGGCATGCTGAGTGATGTCATAGTGTTATGATGACTGACTGCCGGCATCCTGGAGAAGTGTTACTCTGCTTCCCTTTTACATTTTAATTTATTCTGTAAACTCCCTCAGTAAAGATTGTTTGGACCTCACAGCCAACCAAAACTATTATACAAAATAAATACCAAAGGATAATATATCATCCTAAAAATACACATGAAAACGCAGCAACTATTAGCAAGTGACCTCAACACTCTTAACACAAATAATGATAAAAAAATGGTGAGCTTATGCAAGAAGATATACAGCAAAAATAAACAAATATGCATGGATTACTATCCCTAATTAAAATAATTAATAAAAAATACAGTATTATGTGGTAAGATGCGATAATGTGTGAAACAATGATAAAGTGCTTGGAACAAAACTAGATATTTTATTATTATTTTTATGTAAAATCAGATGAATAAGTCCCAAATAATAAAGGGCCTGTGCATCAAAAAGTGATGAGATGGGGGGGGGGGGTGTGGCTACCGCACTGGTGAACAGACGCATGTCCTGTTAGCTCCGCTTCAACAACAGGAATCAAACCAATTTGAGGCGATCCAGTTTGCCCATTTCAGCACCAGCACCTAGCTAAAGACCCGCATCACCCCAGGAGATGACTAGAAAGCGGCAAAACCCCTCACAGCCGAAGAAACTGAGAGATTTCTTCCCTCCTAAGAACCACAACAAAGTCCAAGATGGCGCCGCCGGCTACTCTCCGGTCACATCGATCGGCTCACACTCAGCTACACCGAGCCCGAGCTCCGGAAAAGGACTACACTGCCACTCTCCAGATGCCTCCACTCCGCTCTCTGGCAGCCCTGCCAAATCGAAACCCCGCATGTCTGCTGACTCGCACAGGCAGAAGGTTAGTACAGGCCAGGGCTCATTAGAGGACACGAGGGAGATGGCTGACTCAATCAACTCCTTCCCCACTGTAAACCAACCTCTCTCAGACACAACCCTTAGAGACATGCTGGTCTCACTACGCAGTTCCTTACATGCGGACATGATGGAATGCATGCAGAACTTTAAAGTGGAGGTGGGAGAACTTAGAGGCAGAGTAGACCATGTAGAAAAAAAGATGGGTGATTACGCAGCATCATACAACACTCTAGTAGATGCACACAATGAACAATCAGATGAGATGACATGGCTTAAAGAAAAAGTCGCGGACCTCGAGGACAGATCACGCAGGAACAACTTGAAACTGCGTGGAGTCCCAGAAAATGTCCAGCCCTCACAACTCCGCCAATATGCTCAGGAATTTATGTCAGCTTATTTACCATCAATTCCCTCCTCGGAGCTAGTCATTGACAGAATTCACAGACTACCCAAACCAGCACACCTACCAGACAATATCCCCAGAGACGTTCTGATGCGGGTGCACTTTTTCCATGTTAAAGAACAGTTCATGCTTGCTTTCAGGAAAAATGCACAACCCCCTGAGCAATACTCTAATATTCAAATGTTCGCAGACCTTTCACAGTTCACTATGAAAAAGCGCAAATCATTGCCAACCGTGACCAAGGCATTGCGCAATCACAATATTGTATACAGATGGGGTTACCCAACGAAGCTTATCATCACTCATGACAGCAAAACCTCGGTGGTTACTAACCTAGAAGAAGGTCTATCCATGCTGCGAACATGGGATATACTCTCAGAGCAAACCCCTGCTGGATCTACCTCCGCATTGAGGTTAGACGACCAAAGCGAATGGAAGGTTGTGTCACACAAAAAGAAACAAAAGAACCGCAACACCCACTCACCTCGAATGTCATAAGCTACCCAATGCTATGATTTTCCTGACACCATATGTAGCGAATATCCCACAAAGCTCCCCTACTAAATAATGTGCAGTACACCTGCCATCGGATTCCGGACGGAATCTCACTTTTTTATACACCAGTTCTATTTTTGTTTGTTGATTTTCTGTTTTTTCTCTTTTTTACTCTTTTTTCTTATCCTTTACCTCTCCTCATTGGTGATGGACTGTAAGATCATACACGTGAAGGAAACCTTCTCATCTATGAAGCTGACAAGATACCAACCAAGACCTCTGGAAACCTACTCTGGACTACTTAAGGTATCAACATCACACCACCTCACATACTTCACATGGCAGTTAGAGTGACCTCTTTTAATGTCCATGGCTTGAACCATCCTGCCAAAAGAGCTTCAGTTTGGAAGGAGGCTCTCAAGCTGAACTCTGACATCTTATGTCTACAAGAGACACATTGGGCAACCTCAGCAATCCCCAAGTTCTCACATCACAAATACCCCCACGTTTTCCACGCATCAGCCTCTAAAAAACAAAAAGACGTTCTTATCGCCATCAGAGACTCTGTGTCTTTCTCACTCCAGGAAACCCACATGGACTCAGAAGGTCGATACCTAGTCTTGATCGGAGAATTCAATAACGACTTATACACGATAGTCAACCTCTATGCGCCCAACACACACCAACTCCGCTTTTTGAAAAAGCTATTTCAAAAGATCAACTTAATCGAAAGAGGAGCAGTCATAATGTGTGGAGACTGTAATGTCACAGTAGACTACAAGATGGACAACACCTCCAAGTCAAGACGCCCACTACCCTCAATCCAACATATGTTACATACAGAAGAGATGTATGACGCCTGGAGGTGTCAGCACTCCAACGAGCACGATTATACCTTTCATTCTCCCAGGCACAATTCGTACTCACGCATAGACCTAATTTTGGTGGACAGAACTTTACTACAAAAAATCTCCTCCTCTGCTGTGCATGACATTACATGGTCAGACCACGCTCCTGTGTCTATTACGGTAGAGGAGGGATATACATCGGCTCCAGCTTACATCTGGCGGGCCAACACTCGTATTTTCCAGCAACCTATCCAGGTTGCTCTTGTGAACAAACATTTGAAGGAATATTTTGCTTTTAATGCTAAATCTGTAAATAATCCATTTGTTATGTGGTGTGCCCATAAAGCATATATTAGAGGTATTTTACTACAGATAAGCTCGTGGATGAAGAGGCAGAGGACACAAAAATTAGACTCTCTTTTAAAAGATATAAAACTCCTGGAAGCTCAAAATAAAAACTTACCTGACCCTAGCACAGCAAACAAACTAACCCAAATGCAATCGGATCTCAGACTCCTGTTAGAACAATATGACAAACATATTCAGTTTCTTAAATTGAACCATTATTCTTCTGGCAATAGATCTGGCAAATTTCTGGCCCAGAGATTAAAAGACCGGAAAACACAAATGAGGATCCCCTATCTGATCCGCGACTCAGACAATAGTAAAATATTCAACCCAAGAGAAATAGCAAACAATTTTGCTAAATATTACTCTTCTCTTTATAATTTAAAAGAGGATGCAGACACACCACAACCCTCAGACGATGCCATTCAATCATTTTTGGCAGACCTCTCACTACCCTCCCTCTCAACATCACAATTGGAACTACTCAACTCACCCATAACGGAGACTGAGATCCGAAAAGCAGTAAAAACACTGCCCACTGGTAAGTCTCCAGGACCAGATGGGTTACCAAACAGTTATTACAAAGTATTTTTTGAAACCCTGTCCCCCTCACTCAAAGAAATGTATTCTGAAGCAATGTCCTCTGCCTCATTCCCCACTGAAATGCTCAAAGCATATGTTGTCACCATTCCAAAACCGGGAAAAGACCCTATAACACCTGCTAATTTTAGGCCTATCTCCCTACTGAATACAGATGTTAAGCTGTATGCCAAAATCCTAGCCCACAGACTTCTGACACTTCTACCGCTCCTGATCAACCCAGATCAAACAGGCTTTACCAAAGGTAGGCAGGCATCTGATGCCACAAGGAGGGTTATTGATGTCATCCACTACTCTGGATCCTGTCGGGTGCCTTCTCTGCTACTCTCTTTGGATGCGGAGAAGGCATTCGACAGGGTCCATTGGGGATATATGACGCAGACACTCCAAAAATTTGGATTCTCAGGTCCCATTCTCTCAGCCATCTTAGCCCTGTATTCCTCACCATGTGCGCAAGTTTATACTTCTAACACCCTCTCCCTTCCTTTCCCTATTACCAATGGTACCAGGCAAGGATGCCCATTGTCCCCTTCTATATTCAATCTCCTTATAGAGCCTCTAGCAGAAAGAATCAGAGCACACCTAGGTACACCAGGATTCTCCCTCTTAGGTAGATCACACAATATTAATTTGTTCGCAGATGACATCATTCTTCTTTTGACATCACCACATACATCTTTAAAATGTGCCCATGATATTCTTAAAAACTTCAGCCAGGTGTCTTATTATAAAGTAAACTTCTCAAAATCCCTAATATTAGGCTTAAATATCCCTCCCTCTCTTAAGTTGAACCTACAGAAAAGATTCCCATATACATGGAACTCATCTAGCATCCCATATTTGGGATTACAGATAACAGCCGACCCCCTAAAATTAGCAGATGCCAACTATAATCCACTGATAGATAAAATCTCTAAAGAAGCAAAATGCCTAACCAAAATAGAATTATCATGGTCGGGACGACTAGCATCCTTCAAAATGCTTCTCCTTCCCCAAATTTTGTATGTGTTTCGTACATTACCTATTCCACTCAAAAATACCCACCTCCAAGTATTAAACTCCCTCCTTAGAAACTACATATGGGGATCTAAAAGACCCAGATGCTCCAGAGTCTTTCTAGTTAAACATAGGTCAGTTGGATGGATGGGCCTAATTGATATCAAAGACTACCACAGAGCATCCTTGCTTACCCAACTCAGACATTGGATTTCACCATCTCCAGATATTCTCTGGAGCAACATAGAACAAGCCCTTAGCCCAACCCGAGATCTCCGAATGCTCTTATTACTTGATATATGGAAACCTTACCCCCTAAGATCATTACCACTAACTATTCAGGCCTCTCTATCAGCATGGAGAGAACTTCATAAATCATCCACAACCTCCTCCAAAGATATAGATGTACCAATTCCAATAACTATTCTAAATTATGTTTTTCCACATTCCAATTTTTCAAATTGGTTCACTAAAGGCATATCTCTGATAGCTGACTTATATATTAATAATTCACTCAAAACATTCAATGCACTAGCGGAGGAATATTCATTACCTCTAGCAGATCACTTTAAATATGTACAACTTGCTCACTTTCTAAAGTCTTTGAAATCACCCCACATACTTATACATGACTCGGTATGGCAATTCTACACAAAAACTCCTGTCACTCCCAAAGGAATTTCCTTATTTTACAATTTCCTTCAAAACAAGACCTCCTTTAATAAACTCCCACCTTTTAATAAATGGGAACTAGAAATGGGAGAATCTTACAGATGATCAATGGAAAATTGCATTTAAAACCACATATAAGGCAACTCGATGTGTAAATCATTGGGAACTTTCCCTAAAAATAGCTCAAAGATGGTACCTTACACCCTACAGGTTATCTAAATTCTCCCCCTCCAACTCACCATTATGTTGGAGAACATGCGGGGAAGTGGGTAATATCTTACATGTATTTTGGTCGTGTAAGCATCTCATTAGCTTTTGGAAAAATGTATTTAAATGTATATCTCGCATCACAGGAATTCTAAGACCACCAAATCCTGGACTAGCACTGTTAAACGTAGGTATCGAAAGCTTCCCTCCTTGTTTCCGAACAGTGATCACACATATACTCCTGGCTGCCAGATCACTGATTACCAAGAACTGGAAATCAAACATAGTACCCAATGTATCAGAAGTTCTTGCAATAACACAAACTAATTATATCTACGAATCATTATTAGCAGATAGAACTGAACAGAGACCTACCCTTGATAAACATTGGAAAATATGGTCAGACTGGTTTAGGGAAAGCTAAAATGATTGGTGTGCCAGGGGTATATAACTATTTTCCAAATGTATGGCTATGAATCTTTGAAATAATGCTTCAATAGGTATATTACTCCCTTCTATACCTCAGCTAAACTAGAATAGTTAATGAAATGTAAATATTCCTCCATCACCCTATCACCCCCTTTTCCCCACCTCCCCCAACTCCCTACCTTACCTTTCCGCCTCTCCCTCTTTCCCCCTTTCTCTATATTTCCATATTATTGTTTCATGGAAATGCACTATGCTAACTGAAAAAATAAATATACCACTATACTACGATTAAGAATGTAATAGGATTATAAAAATCATTCACCCTATAGAATGTACACTTTGAATATGTTACATTTTAATGTGTGTTCTCATGCTTTGTACTTTAAGAACAACTTGTACTATGTTTTGTACTTGAAAAACCTTTAATTAAAAATAATTGAAATGGTACCATAGATGGCCACTAGGGGGCGCGTGCGTGTCACCTGCTTGCCTACGGAGCCGATGTGAGTGCCCGGTGGTCGCAATCACCGCTGGGCTCCCGTGATCCCTCGGGGCACACAGTTTCCAGTTCTCTGAGGGGAGAACAGACAGATCGTCTGTTCATACAGAGTATGAACAGGCGATCTGTCATCTCCCCTACACAGTCCCATCCCCCTTCAGTTAGAACACGTACTAGGACACACTTAACCCCTTCACTGCCCCCTAGTGGTTAACCCCTTCACTGCCAGTGACATTTTTACAGTAATCAATGTAATTTTATAGCACTGATCGCTGTAAAAATGCCAATGGTCCCAAAAATGTGTAAAAATTGTCCGTGTCCGCCATAATGTCGCAGCCCTGATAAAAATCGCAGATCGCCTATTTTGTAGACACTATAACTTTTGCAAAACCAATCAATATACGCTGATTGCGTTTTTTTTTTACTAAAAATATGTAGAAGAATACGTATCAAATTTTTTTTTATATATATATTTTTCGGGGATATTTATTATAGCAAAAAGTAAAAAATATTGTGTTTTTTTTCAAAATTGTAGCTCTTTTTTTGTTCATAGCACAAAAAATAAAAACTGCAGAGGCGATCAAATACCACCAAAAGAAAGCTCTATTTGTGGGAAAAAAAGGACGTCAATTTTGTTTGGGTGCAACGTCTCACAACCGCGCAATTGTCAGTTAAATCGACGCAATGCCGAATCGCAAAAAATGGCCTAGTCATTGAGCAGCCAAATGGTCCAGGGCTTAAGTGGTTAAACAAAGACCCCAACAGGTCTAATGGAACTTTGGTATACAGATCCTTTATGGCAGTTCACATTCTACTCTCTTCTCTTCTCCTTATAGCATGAACCCAGGGATGTGGTATATGGCTCAGTAATCGGGGATAAATATCCGCTTTACTGGATTAGATCTCCTCCTCTCCTCCTTTCACAGGCCATACAAGACAAATAAGAACTTCATAGTGTAGTCATTTCACAGAAGAAATGGTTTTAATAAAACATAATACCTTATATCTAGGTTAAAAGCAAGCAGTATCGTTATAATCCCTACTTCCTGTCTCAGCTGTGATGTCACTGACTCCTCCTATGCATTACGTCACTGATCATGTGACTTTTTCAAGGATAGGGAGACAGGTGACAGACGTTGGGCTTATAAAGCCCATAGGTTACTATGAAAACTTATAAATAGTATCCCTGCAATCTCGTGTCCTCACAGCCACTGGTGGAATTTAAAAAAAACAGCCCCCAGTGGTCAAAGACGAACATTACATCTCAGATTTGTTTTTAAAAAAATGGTGCTAAATATTATGGTAAAAAATTCATTATAAGACATTTATAATCACAAAATGTCACTAAAATAAAAAAACAACAAACAACGAAAGGCCAAAAAAGGAAACAAGACAAAAAAATAAACAATGCAATGAAATTAAAAATAAAAAACAAATAAATGTTGTGTAAAAGCTAATGAAATCTAGTGGGGAAATTGTCTAACTACACCCAATTTAACCATTAATCGAGGCAAAAACAGTGCCAATGCCAGAAAAAAAACGTGTAGGGACTAATAACATCTAGTGGGACAATTAAGTGTAAACACCCAATTTAACCATTAATAGAGGTAAAAAAAACAGTGCTAGCTAGCTATAAAAAATACCTGAAGTAAATATTAAAAAAAAAAAAAAAACAATAGTTGGAAATGAAACAATTGAGGTCAAAGTCGATATTCATTCCTTGGGGATGGAACAAATTTAACTCATAGATACATTTAGACGTGCTTACATTTTTCAATAGCCCAACATTTTAATACTGTAGAGTCTTTCGATATTGTGCAAAATGTCTTGAGACACCATGTTTGCTGAAGCCTTTAACAATATTCTGAATGTGCTCACGTATTCTCTTCCACACGGAACTTTTGGTTTTCTCTTGAAGTGAAGTCTTTAATGGTATAATCTTTTTTGGTAACACTAGAACAAAATCTTTCACCTTTTTTACCATTATAGTTGGTGTTTCTACAGGCATAACACTTTTTACAAAAAAATTTTTTCCCTGAAAGAAAGTACAATTTCTGGACAACTTGGGGGGTCTGTGACATTTTTGGAAATAATATCCCGTAACGTTGGCGCTCTCCTGTATGTGAATTTCGGCTGTTCAGGTAAAATTGTACGTAATTGTATATCTGCTCTCAAGATAGGCCAGTATTTTCTAAAAAAAAAAATGTCAACCTGTTTGTATTGTACATTATAATTTAGTATGATGGATAGATCATGTGAGGTGTTATCATTTCTTGTTTTATCTTCAATGAGATAATTTCTTTCCATTCTAGAGACTTCTTCAATTCTCTCATTAATGAAGATTTCATCATATCCTCTTTTGTGCAAATCAAATATTTTCCCAATAAAATTGGCCTGTACATTGACATTTTCTTCTTTACTACAATTTCTCTGAAGTCTAATGAGTTGCTCTTTTGGTATGTTTATAAGCCAAGGATCATGATGACAACTATCCACTGGGATATAGCTGTTACCATCAACAGGTTTAAAGAATGTTTTAGTTAATATTTTATGGTTCTCTAACTCTAACCTCAAATCAGGAAAATGAATGGTTTTAGTATGATACTCAAATGACAGTTGGATATTTCTGTCGTTGTTATTCAGTCGTTGAAAAAAAATGGGTTAAACTTTCCACATCCCCAGTCCATATCACTATCAGATCATCAATATACCTTTTATATATTACAAGTTCAGGTGGAGGATCCCTGAAAACTAATTCCTTTTCCCACTTTGCCATAAAAAGATTGGCAACGCTGGGATCACGCCCATCGCAATGCCCTTAATTTGTTTATAATAAGCAGAATTTTGCCAAAAATAGCTGCAATGTAGACCATATTCGAAAACCAGTGGACTCAAACTGGCGGCCCTCCAGCTGTTGCAAAACTACAAGGCCCATGAGGCATTGCAAGGCAGTTACAAGCATGACTCCCACTGGCAGAGGCATGATGGGACTTGTAGTTTTGCAACAGCTGGAGGGCCGTCAGTTTGAGACCCCTGTTCTAAACACTTAACGATATAGGATTTTTGTTTGGACACCAATTCACTAAAGACATTCAGGGCCCATCTTGTTGCATGTAAAGCTTCATCGTGGTTAATGATCGTATACAATGATGATACATCAGCTGTTGCCAAAAGTAATTGTTCATTTCCCATTTCAATTTCATTAAAGAACTCAAGTTCTTTAATGAAAAAGGTCTTAAACTGGTTCTACACTCTTATTCCACATAAAAGACCTTTCACCAAAACATCTAATATGAAGAATTGGGAAAGGGAGCTAGGCTCTACCTTCACTTCTAAAGAATGGCAATGTACTATCCAGTCAGGTTATCGCTATTCCCATTGTGCCAACCACTGGGAAATAATGCTAAAATAATTCACAGAAGCTATTTAACCCCTTTGAGGCTGTCCCAAATCTTCCCTCTGGAACCCAATACCTGCTGGAGACAATGTGGTACAAGAGGCAGTATAACACATTCTATGGGGCTGCGAGAGTGTGTGCAGTTTCTGGAATGAGGTTTTTAAATGAATTTCCTCAGTAACTGGCTTTGTCATTAGACCCACCCCTCACCTTTCCCTACTCAACCTCTCTATTAAATAATATACCAACCCAATTTAGAAGTATGATAATACATATTCTTATAGCTGGATGTCTGACTATAACTGCAGAATGGAAATCTACTATGACACCGAATATCAATGAAGTAGTACAAAGGGTTAATGTCCAATACTCTTATGAAAAACACTTTGCTTTCTATTATAATAATTTAGGTTCTTTCTTATCACAGTGGACGCCATGGACTTCACGTTATACAGATGAAAACTAATTTTACTGACAATCGTTATAAGCATGTATGTAACCAAGCAATCCTCAGGTTGTGGTACAGGTTTTGTTTATTTTTTTTCTTACTTTATTACTTTTCTTCTAATTTTTCTGTATTAGCTCATATGCATAAATCATTATGGAAATATTCAAATTTTATATATATATATATATATATATATATATATATATATATATAAATAAAAGTCCAGAGGATCGCTGCACTTAAAATGTCTTTATTGAACGAAAGTTCAAACAAACATCACATGATGTGTAAGTTCATTATGTTTCGGGCTCACAAACTTACACCCTCCTTCAGATCAAACACACATCTAAAGTCAGAGCTATACACATGACTTAAATACCATCATTTTACACATTTGGAATCAGTTATGTGATTAGTAATCGATTGAAAGTAAACAAAATCCTTTTCTTGTACATCCTTATATCACAGGTGGAGAAATGGTTAGCATGGTTAGAACCCTCCCATATTTCAACAGAAACCGACAGACCAACAGACGGCTACAGCGGGGACCTCAATTTCTGGGAGGCCGTCATGGGACGTCCTCCCCTGTGCACGTGCACTGCACGGTGTGCGCACTGTGATCACGAGTCACGGAGACTCGGATGATCACAGATCCGAGTAAGGGGCCAGTCCCGGCCCCTTACCATGTGATCAGCTGTCAGCCAATGACAGCTGATCACATGATGTAAACAAAACCAGCTTATGTCAAAGGGACATCGGTCCCGAATGGAAGGAGGCACACATGCCTCATCTGTGCCAACAAGTGCCATCTGTCATTGCCACCTGCCAGTGCCCACAGTGCCCAAAGGTGCCACCTATCAATGCCCACAAGTTGCACCTATCAATGCCCACAAGTGCCACCTATCAATGCCCACCAGTGGTGCCAATCAGTGCCACCTAGCAGTGCTGCCATCAATCAGTGCCCAATCAGTGCTCATCACTGCCACTCATCAGTGCCCATCACCGCCACACATCAGTGCCCATCACTGCCACCTATCAGTTCCCATCAGTGCCGCCTTATCAGCGTACATCAACGAAGGAGAAAAATTACCTGTTTGCAAAATTTTATAACAAAATATAAAAAAATATAATTTTTTTTTTTAAATTCTGTCCTTTTCAATTTTTTTAACAAA